>NC_084731.1:51141854-51441854 GCF_033978785.1 Entelurus aequoreus | reverse complement strand
AATCAGAGCAAAGCATTTTTGGTTGAAAAAAAGAGATAAAGAAGTAAAATACAGCACTATGTCATCAGTTTCTGATTTATTGAATTGTATAACAGTGCAAAATATTGCTCATTTGTTGTGGTCTTTCTTGAACTATTTGGAAAAAAAGATATAAAAATAACTAAAAACTTGTTGAAAAATAACCAAGTGATTCAATTATAAATAAAAATTTTTACACATAGAAGTAATCAACTTAAAGTGCCCTCTTTGGGGATTGCAATAGCGATCCATCTGGATTCATGAACTTCATTCTCAACATTTCTTCACAAAAAAAGAAATCTTTAACATCAATATTTATGGAACATGTCCACTACGCTTTAACCAAGCCTCCATTGTTTTCTACATGGATAGTTGATTGACAGTTGGTGCCGTGTGGCACCGCCAGGTAGGGTCAAACCATCATGGCATGGGGGAAACTCTGGCTTTATGGTAATGAATGGAATAGCCTACTTGATTAGTTGTTCAGTTTATGAACTTACATTCATATTTTGTCGAAGTATTATTCAATAAATATATTTATGAAGGATTTTTGAATTGTTGCTATTTTTAGAATATTTAAAAAAAATCTCACGTACCCCTTGGCATACCTTCAAGTACCCCCAGGAGTACGCGTACCCCCATTTGAGAACCACTGCCTTAGGAGACTAGATGTAAACAGAGTAAAGAGAGAGCGAGTGAGGTGGCCATTCCAAATACTTTTAAAATGCTACCCATATTGGATACTGTTTAGGAACATAAACTGCATTTCTTGACTGTACCAGTTGCTGGATGATCAGCATGGAAGGTGATGTCATCTGCAAAGGCGTCCAACCTAGCTTAATCTCAGGGCTTGCTGCCCTTCTTGCCACCTACTTTGTGTTCAACTTGGAATACCAAGAGGAAGGTCCTCGGACATTGGAATTTGTTCAAAGGTAAATCGTCTTGATACTGTTAAAATACTGTTAGGATATTTTATTTTATATTTCTCACCTCTGTTCAGGAATTTGACTTGTCATTTCCCCAATTTTGTGCCTTAAATCAATGACTCTTCTGTTCCTTTGTGGACCTTCTTATTAGGGACTGAAGCACCAGTTTGACTCTAGGATACAGAGAAGGTAGGTAATGTGCAGGTAAAGATATGTTGACTGCGTCAAAGAAGGAAGCACCTGTTTGACCCCAGGATGCAGAAAAAGTAGGTAATTTGCAGGTAAAGATATGTTGACTGGATGATGGCAGGAAGCACCAGCTTGACCCGAGAATGCAGAGCAAGTAGGTAATGTGCGGGTGAAGATATGTTGAATGGGTAAAGGCAGGAAGCACCAGTGTGACCCCACTATGCAGGGAAGGTAGGTAATGTGCGGGTGAAGGTATGTTGAATGGGTGAAAGAAGGAAGCGCAGGTGTGGTCGAGGCCATGCAGACAAGGTAGGTATGTGCAGGTGAAGATATGTTGTATGGTGAAAGAAAGAAGCACCAGTGTGACCCAAGGATGCAGGGAAGGTAGGTAATGTGCAGGTAAAGATATGTTGAATGGGTAAAGGCAAGAAGCACCAGTGTGACCCCAGGATGCAGAGAAGATAGGTAATGAGCAGGTAACGATATGTTAAATGGGTGAAAGCAGGAAACATCAGCGTAAATACACGGTCCCGTAGATGGAGAGAAAACATAAATAGAGAGAGGGATTGGGGAGGCTTTAGCATTGTCTTCCTCTCTGAATTTGTCTTAATGGGTTTTAGAGCATTCACTCATCTACAGCTGTGGTTATGGTATAGGCTCACATATATCCTAAAATTGATATTAATATTTGTGCAGTGCATATTCCTAAATAACAATGTGAGGGGGGTTCTGTATCGACTGCAAGTAATCTTCAATCACAACAGAATATCTATTATGCTTTCTCTCTTTTTTAGGCGATTCATTGGCGTTCACCCTGAGAGGGGAACAAAGGCTAGCCAGGGAAAGGTGGTGTCCAAGAAGACCGGGAAGCTGGTCCAGAAAAAGGCAGCAACTGTAAATCCTCACGTAGCCACCCTTATAAAACATCTCACAGACTTTGAGTGGGGCTTTATGTAGCCGACAACTAAACACTGGACTCGTGTTCAGTGTTTTGTCTCCAGTTAGAAATTAAGTGGACATGTTATAAATGTTAAAATGCTTTACTGAAAATAAGAATAATGCACTAAATGTACATTGAATGTATTTGATGCACTTTAAAATAATTGGTTAATAAAAACATAATCTTGCAAGGCCATTTCTCCAGTCATTTTTATGCCAGCAGATTGCAGGGGTTTTGATTTTGAAAAATTAAAAGTTCAACTCATTAACTTCTAGTGGCATTATACTGTAAAGCTCAGTCTATAGTGCTTACAATTATTTTACTGTAATTAACTGTTAATGGATATTACAGTAGATACACTAAAATAACAGTGTAATGCCGCTAAACAGATGACAGTATTATGCTGTGAAGCGTATATTTGATACAGCACAGTACTGTGATACTTTTTAGAGTAATAAACTGTAGTGATAAATCACAGTATGTGTGCTGTAGAAAAACAGTTTTATACTGGAACCATTAGCTGCCAGTAGGTTACTGTAATTAAACGGTGAAAATTCTTACAGTAAGGGAGAGACCCGCCACCCAGGGGAGAAAACTCATTTCGGCCGCTTGTACCCGTGATCTTGTCCTTCCGGTCATAACCCAAAGCTCATGACCATAGGTGAGGATGGGAAAGTAGATTGACCGGTAAATTGAGAGCTTTTCCTTCTGGCGCAGCTCCTTCTTACCACAACGAATCGATATAGCGTCCTCATTACTGAAGACGCCGCACCGATCAGCCTGTGCATCTCACGATCCACTCTTCCCTCACTCATGAACAAGACTCCAGGTACTTGAACTCATCCACTTGGGGCAAGATCTCCTGCCCAACCTCGAGATGGCACTCCACCCTTTCCCGGGCGAGAACCTTGGACTTGGAGGTGCTGATTCTCATCCCAGTCGCTTCACACTCGGCTGCGAACCAATCCAATGAGAGCTGAAGATCCTGGCCAGTTAAAGCCATAAGGACCACATCATCTGCAAAAAGGAGAGACCTAATCCTGCAGCCACCAAACCGGATCCCCTCAACGCCATGACTGCGCCTAGAAATTCTGTCCATAAAATGTATGAACACATTTGGTGACAAAGGGCAGCCAACACGAGGGTTGGACTCCGTTCCAACCCTCACTGGAAAGGGATCCGACTTACTGCTGGCAATGCGGACCAAGCTCTGACACTGATCATACAGGGAGCGACCCGCCACAATCAGACATGCCGATACCCCATACTCTCTGAGCACTCCCCACAGGACTTCCCGGGGTGGCCACGGTCGAATGTCTTCTCCAAGTCCACAAAGCACATGTAGACTGGTTGGACAAACTCCCATGCACACTGAAGGACCCTGCCGAGAGTATAGATCTGGTCTACCGTTCCACGACCAGGACGAAAACCACACTGTTCGTCCTGGATCCGAGGTTCCTCCTCTCCAGTACACATGAATAGACCTTACCGGGAAGGCTGAGGAGTGTCATCTACGATAGTTGGAACACACTCTCCGGTTCCCCTTCTTAAAGAGAGGAACCACCACCCCGGTCTGCCAATCCAGAGGTACCGCCCCTGATGTCCACGCGATGTTGCAGAGTCTTGTCAACTAAAACATCCCCACAGAATCCAGAGCCTTAAGGAGCTCATCCACCCCCGGGGCCTTGCCACCGAGGAGCTTTTTAACTACCTTGGCAACCTCAGCCCCAGAAATAGGAGAGCCCACCACAGATTCCCCAGGCACTGCTTGGCCTGTCGGTATGCCCGCTGCCTCTGGAGTCCCATGAGCCAAAAGGACCAGATAAGCTCTTTCTTCAGCTTGACGGCATCCCACCAGCGGGTTCTAGGATTACCGCCACGACAGGCACCAAACACCTTGCGGCCACAGCTCCAATCAGCTGGCTTGACAAGAGAGGCACGGAACATGATCCATTCAGACTCAATGTCCAGCACCTCCTTTGTGACATGTTCAAAGTTCCTCCGGAGGTAGAAAAAGAAACTCTCTCTGACAGGAGACTCTGCTAGGCATTCCCAAAAGACTCTCACAATGCGTTTGGGCCTGCCAGGTCTGTCCGGGATCCTACCCCACCATCGGAGCCAGCTCACCAGGTGGTGATCGGTAGAAAGCTCGCCCCTCTCTTCACCCGAGTGTCCAAAACATGAGGCCGCAAATCCCATGACACAACTACAAAGTCAATAATGGAACTGTGGCCGAGGGTGTCCTGGTGTCAAGTGCACATATGGACACCCTTATGTTTGAACATTGTGTTTGTTATGGACAATCCGTGACGAGCACAAAAGTCCAATAACAAAGCACCACTTGGGTTCAGATCCGGGTGGCCATTTTTCCCAATCACGACTCTCCAGGTTTCAAAGTCGTTGCCAACATGAGCGTTGAAGACCCCCAGCAGAACAAAGAAATCACCCGAGGGAGCACTCTCAAGGGAATCCAAAAAGAGTGGGTACTCTGAGCTGCTGTTTGGTGCGTAAACACCAACAACAGTCAGGACCCGTCACCCAACCCGAAAGCGGAGGGAAGCTACCATCTCGTCTTCTGGGTTAAGTCCAACGTGCAGGCTTTGAGCTGGGGGGCAACAAGAATTGCCAACCCAGCCTCTCATTACTTGCAACGCCAGAGTGGAAGAGAGTCCAACCCCTCTTGAGAGAACAGGTTCCAGAGCGCTTGCTGTGCGTCGAAGTGAGTCCAGCTTTATCTAGCCGGGAACTTCTCCACCTCGCGAGGTGACGTTCCACGTCCCAAGAGCGAGCTTATGTAGCCGATAATCGGACCGCCAAGTGCCCTGCCTTCGGCTTCCGCCCAGCTAACACTGCACCCGACCTCTATGACCCAGCCCATGAGTGGTGAGCCTATTGCAGGGGGGACCCACGTTGCCTCTTCGAGCTGGGCCCCATGGGCACCAGTCGCTCGCCATCGTGCCCCACCTCTGGGCCTGGCTCCACAGGGGAGCCACGGTGACCCGCGTCCGGGCGAGAAAATATCTAGGTCCTCGATTTGTACTTTTCATAAAGGTCTTTGAGCTGCTCTTTGTCTGATTCCTCACCTAGGACCTGTTTGTCTTGGGGGACCCTACCAGGGGGCATAGAAGCCCCCGGACAACATAGCTCCTAGGATCAGTGGGACACGCAAACCACAAAGGTGGCGGCTCAGAAAGCAGGTTATATAAACATAACTCCAAAACCAAACATGCAAGATGTCTAAACATGCCTGTAATATTGTATCAATGTGAGTTTTACTAGAATCGGTTGTTTTTTTAAGGCTTGCAAACACAAACATTTTTTTTTACTCAATATGACAGTAAGTTCTTAAAATGCTGAGATAATGTGAAAAAAGCAATACAAATGTATTCCAACATGATTCCTAAACCAAACATGCAAAATGTCTAAAAATGCCTGTAATATTGAATCCATGTGAGTTTTACTAGAATCATTTGTTTTTGTAAGGTTTGCAAATACAAAAATTGAGTTTTATGACGGACACAAGTTAGTTTTTTTACTCATTATAACAGTATGGATGTCATACTATATATTAAAGTTATATAAACATAACTCCAAAACCAAACGTGCATTATGTCCAAAATTGCCTGTAATATTGTATAGATGTGAGTTTTACTAGAATCAGGTTTGCAAATACAAAAATTGGGTTTTATGACAGTATACTGTCACACTCAATATGACAGTATAACTGTCATACTAAATCCATCCATTTCCTTCCGCTTATCCGAGGTCGGGTTGCGGTGGCAGCAGCCTAAGCAGAGAGCCCAGACTTCCCTCTCCCCAGCCACTTCGTCCAGCTCTTCTCGGGGGATCCCCAGGCGTTCCCAGGCCATAGTCTTTCCAATGTATCCTAGGTCTTCCCCATGGCCTCCTGCCGTTCGGACCTAGGGAGGCGTGCGGGTGGCATCCTGAGCAGATGCCCGAACCACCTCATCTGGCTCCTCTCAATGTGGAGGAGCAGCGGCTTTACACTGAGTTCCTCCCAGATGACAGAGCTTCTTACCCTATCTCTAAGGGAGAGACCTACCACCCGGCGGAGGAAACTCATTCCGGCCGCTTGTACCCGTGACCTTGTCCTTTCGGTCATAACCCAAAGCTCATGACCATAGGTGAGGATGGGAACGTTGATCGACCGGTAAATTGAAAGCTTTTCCTTCTGGCTCAGCTCCTTCTTCACCACAACGGATCGATATAGCGTCCTCATTACTGAAGACGCAGCACCGATCCGCCTGTAGATCTCACAATCCACTCTATCCTCACTCGTGAATAAGACTCCTAGGTACTTGAACTCCTTCACTTGGGGCAAGATCTCTTTCCCAACCTCGAGATGGCACTCCACCCTTTCCCGGGCGAGAAACCATGGACTCGGACTTGGAGGTGCTGATTCTCATCCCAGTCGCTTCACTGCGAACCGATCCAATGAAAGCTGAAGATCTTGGCCAGTTGAAGCCATCAGGACCACATCATCTGCAAAAAGCAGAGACCTAATCCTGCAGCCACCAAACCAGGCGCAGTCATGGCGTTGAGGGGATCCTCAAAGCCATGACTGCGCCTAGATATTCTGTCCATTAAAGTTATGAACAGAATCGGTGACAAAGGGCAGCCTTGGCGGAGTCCAACCCTCACTGGAAAGGGGTCCGACATACTGCCGGCAATGCGGACCAAGCTCTGACACTGATCATACAGGGAGACACCCGCCACAATCAGACATGCCGATACTCCATACTCTCTGAGCACTCCCCACAGGATTTCCCGGGGGCCAAGGTCGAATGTCTTCTCCAAGTCCACAAAACTTATGTAGAGTGGTTGGGCAAACTCCCATGCACACTCAAGGACCCTGCCGAGAGTATAGAGCTGGTCTACCGTTCCACGACCAGGACGAAAACCACACTGTTCGTCCTGGATCCGAGGTTCCTCCTCTCCATTACACATGAATAGACCTTACCGGGAAGGCTGAGGAGTGTGATCTACGATAGTTGGAACACACCCTCCGGTTCCCCTTCTTAAAGAGAGGAACCACCACCCCGGTCTGCCAATCCAGAGGTACCGCCCCCGATGTAGACGCAATGTTGCAGAGTCTTGTCAACCAAGACTGCCCCACAGCATCCAGAGCCTTAAGGAACTCCGGACGGAGGAGCTTTTTTAACTACCTTGGCAACCTCAGCCCCAGAAATAGGAGAGCCCACCACAGACTTCCCAGGCACTGTTTCCTCATAGGAAGACGTGTTGGTGGGACTGAGGAGGTCTCGCTTGGCCTGTCGGTATGCCCACTGCCTCTGGAGTCCCATGAGCCAAAAGGACCCGGTGGCTCTTTCTTCAGCTTGACAGCATCCCTCACTGCTGGTGGATTACCGCCACGACAGGCACCAAACACCTTGCGGCCACAGCTTCAATCAGCTGGCTCAACAAGAGAGGAACGGAACATGGTCCACTCAGACTCAATGTCCAGCACCTCCCTCGTGACATGTTCAAAGTTCTTCCGGACATGTTCAAAGTTCTTCAGGAGACTCTGCTAGGTGTTCCCAGCAGACCCTTACAATGCGTTTGGGCCTGCCAGGTCTGACCGGCATCCTCCCCTACCATCGGAGCCAGCTCACCACCAGGTGGTGGTTGGTATAAAGCTCTGCCCCTCTCTTCACCGAGTGTCCAAAACATGAGGCCGCAAATCCCATGACACAACTACAAAGTCAATCATGCGGCCGAGGGTGTCCTTGTGCCAAGTGCACATATGGACACCCTTATGTTTGAACATTGTGTTTGTTATGGACAATCCGTGACAAGCACAAAAGTCCAATAACAAAGCACCACTTGGGTTCAGATCCGGGTGGCCATTTTTCCCAATCACGACTCTCCAGGTTTCACTGTCGTTGCCAACATAGCGTTGAAGTCCACCAGCAGAACAAGGGAATCACCCGAGGGAGCACTCTCCAGTACTCCCTCAAGGGAATCCAAAAATAGCTGGTACTCTGAGCTGCTGTTTGGTGTGTAAACACAAACAACAGTCAGGACCCGTCACCCAACCCGAAGGCTGAAGGAAGCTACCATCTCGTCTATTGGGTTTAAAGTCCAACGTGCAGGCTTTGAGCCAGGGGGCAACAAGAATTGCCACCCCAGCCTCTCATTAGTTGCAACGCCAGTGTGGAATCTCTTCCACTCTGGCGTTGCAACTAATGAAAGTTCAGCTCAGTCCAGCCCCTCTGAGAGAACAGGTTCCAGAGCCCTTGCTGTGAGTCCAACTATATCTAGCCGGGAACGTCTCCACCTCAAGCACCAGCTCAGGCTCCTTCCCTCCCAGCGAGGTGACGTTCCATGTCCCAAGAGCGAGCTTATGTAGCCGATAATCGGACCACCAAGTGCCCTGCCTTCGTCTGCCGCCCAGCTCACACTGCACCCTCTATGACCCAGCCCATGAGTGGTGAGCCCTGGAGGGGGGATCCATGTTGCCTCTTCGAGCTGAGCACGGCTGGGCCCCATGGGGACAGGCCCGTCAATCGCCATCGTGCCACACCTCTGGGCCTGGCTCCACAGGGGAGCCACGGTGACCTGCGTCCGGGCGAGAAAAAAATCTAGGTCCTCAATTGTACTTTTAATAAAGGTCTTTGAGCTGCTCTTTGTCTGATCCCTCACCTAGGACCTGTTTGTCTTGGGAGACCATAGAAGCCCCCGGACAACATAGTTCCTGGATCAGTGGGACACGCAAACCACAAAGGTGGCGGCTCAGAAAGCAGGTTATATAAATATAACTCCAAAACCAAACATGCAATATGTCTAAACATGCCTGTAATATTGTATCAATGTGAGTTTTCCTAGAATCGGTTGTTTTTGTAAGGTTTGCAAATACAAAAAATAGGTTTTACTCACAATGACAAAATCACACTCAATATGACAGTTATTTAAACATAACTCATAAACCACACAAAAAAATGGCTAATAATGCCTGAAATAATGAATCATTGGGAGTTTTACTGAGTTTTACATTTTGCAAACACAAAAAGTAGTTTTTTACTTGACTGTAATGTTCTTAGAACCCTGAGATAATGGGGAAAAAGCAATAAAAATGTATTTAAACCTAACTCCTAAACAACAAATGCAAAATGGCTAATAATGCATGTAACGTTGTTAGTTTAAAAAAATGATCTTTTGTAAAGATATCAAAGACACAAGCTAGTTTTTTTTATTCAATATGACAGTATAACAGTCATACTAAATATGAAAGTTATATATTCATAACTCCGAAACCAAACATGTGTCATGTCTAAAAATGCCTGTAATAATGTATTAATGTGAGTTTGTAAGGTTTGCAAAAACAAAAAGTAGTTTTTTCCTCAATATGAAAGTAAGGATTTTAGAATCCTGAGATAATGCGAAAAAAGCAATAAAAATGTATTTAAACATAATTCCTAAACAACCCATGCAAAATGGGTAATAATGCCTGGAGACATGTATCTTTGTTAGTTTTACTAGAAAAATGATCTTTTGTAAAGTTTGCAAAGACACAAGCTAGTTTTTTTTTATTCAATATGACAGTATAACAGTCATACTAAATATAAAAGTTATATAAACATAACTCCAAAACCAAACATGTGTCATGTCTAAAAATGTCTGTAATAATGTATTTATGTGAGTTTGTAAGGTTTGCAAAAACAAAAAGTAGTTTTTTACTCAATATGAAAGTAATGATCTTAGAATCCTGAGATAATGCGAAAAAAGCAATAAAAATGTATTTAAACATAACTCCTAAAAAACCCAGGCAAAATGGGTAATAATGCCTGGAGACATGTATCTTTGTTAGTTTTACTAGGAAATGTATATTTTGTAAAGTTTGCAAAGACACAAGCTAGTTGTTTTTATTCAATAAGACAGTATAACAGTCATACTAAATATGAAAGTTATATAAACATAACTCCAGAACCAAACGTGTGTCATGTCTAAAATTGCCTATAATAATGTATTTATGTGAGTTTGTAAGGTTTGCAAAAACAAAAAGTAGTTTTTTCCTCAATATGAAAGTAATGATCTTAGAATCCTGAGATAATGCGAAAAAAGCAATAAAAATGTATTTAAACATATTTCCTAAACACCCCATGCAAAATGGGTAATAATGCCTGGAGACATGTATCTTTGTTAGTTTTACTAGAAAAATGATCTTTTGTAAAGTTTGCAAAGACACAAGTTAGTTTTTTTTATTCAATATGACAGTATAACAGTCATACTAAATATAAAAGTTATATAAACATAACTCCAAAACCAAACATGTGTCATGTCAAAAAATGTCTGTAATAATGTATTTATGTGAGTTTGTAAGGTTTGCAAAAACAAAAAGTAGTTTTTTCCTCAATATGAAAGTAATGATCTTAGAATCCTGAGATAATGCGAAAAAAGCAATAAAAATGTATTTAAACATAATTCCTAAACAACCCATGCAAAATGGGTAATAATGCCTGGAGACATGTATCTTTGTTAGTTTTACTAGTAAAATGATCTTTTGTAAAGTTTGCAAAGACATAAGCTAGTTTTTTTTATTCAATATGACAGTATAACAGTCATACTAAATATAAAAGTTATATAAACATAACTCCAAAACCAAACATGTGTCATGTCTAAAAATGTCTGTAATAATGTATTTATGTGAGTTTGTAAGGTTTGCAAAAACAAAAAGTAGTTTTTTCCTCAATATGAAAGTAATGATCTTAGAATCCTGAGATAATGCGAAAAAAGCAATAAAAATGTATTTAAACATATTTCCTAAACACCCCATGCAAAATGGGTAATAATGCCTGGAGACATGTATCTTTGTTAGTTTTACTAGAAAAATGATCTTTTGTAAAGTTTGCAAAGACACAAGTTAGTTTTTTTTATTCAATATGACAGTATAACAGTCATACTAAATATAAAAGTTATATAAACATAACTCCAAAACCAAACATGTGTCATGTCTAAAAATGTCTGTAATAATGTATTTATGTGAGTTTGTAAGGTTTGCAAAAACAAAAAGTAGTTTTTTCCTCAATATGAAAGTAATGATCTTAGAATCCTGAGATAATGCGAAAAAAGCAATAAAAATGTATTTAAACATAATTCCTAAACAACCCATGCAAAATGGGTAATAATGCCTGGAGACATGTATCTTTGTTAGTTTTACTAGAAAAATGATCTTTTGTAAATTTTGCAAAGACATAAGCTAGTTTTTTTTATTCAATATGACAGTATAACAGTCATACTAAATATAAAAGTTATATAAACATAACTCCAAAACCAAACATGTGTCATGTCTAAAAATGTCTGTAATAATGTATTTATGTGAGTTTGTAAGGTTTGCAAAAACAAAAAGTAGTTTTTTCCTCAATATGAAAGTAATGATCTTAGAATCCTGAGATAATGCGAAAAAAGCAATAAAAATGTATTTAAACATATTTCCTAAACACCCCATGCAAAATGGGTAATAATGCCTGGAGACATGTATCTTTGTTAGTTTTACTAGAAAAATGATATTTTGTAAAGTTTGCAAAGACACAAGCTAGTTTTTTTTATTCAACATGACAGTATAACAGTCATACTAAATATAAAAGTTATATAAACATAACTCCAAAACCAAACATGTGTAATGTCTAAAAATGTCTGTAATAATGTATCTATGTGAGTTTGTAAGGTTTGCAAAAACAAAAAGTAGTTTTTTCCTCAATATGAAAGTAATGATCTTAAAACCTGAGATAATGCGAAAAAAGCAATAAAAATGTATTTAAACATAATTCCTAAACAACCCATGCAAAATGGGTAATAATGCCTGGAGACATGTATCTTTGTTAGTTTTACTAGAAAAATGATCTTTTGTAAAGTTTGCAAAGACACAAGCTAGTTTTTTTTTTATTCAATATGACAGTATAACAGTCATACTAAATATAAAAGTTATATAAACATAACTCCAAAACCAAACATGTGTCATGTCTAAAAATGTCTGTAATAATGTATTTATGTGAGTTTGTAAGGTTTGCAAAAACAAAAAGTAGTTTTTTCCTCAATATGAAAGTAATGATCTTAGAATCCTGAGATAATGCGAAAAAAGCAATAAAAATGTATTTAAAAATATTTCCTAAACACCCCATGCAAAATGGGTAATAATGCCTGGAGACATGTATCTTTGTTAGTTTTACTAGAAAAATGATCTTTTGTAAAGTTTGCAAAGACACAAGCTAGTTTTTTTTTTATTCAATATGACAGTATAACAGTCATACTAAATATAAAAGTTATATAAACATAACTCCAAAACCAAACATGTGTCATGTCTAAAAATGTCTGTAATAATGTATCTATGTGAGTTTGTAAGGTTTGCAAAAACAAAAAGTAGTTTTTTCCTCAATATGAAAGTAATGATCTTAAAACCTGAGATAATGCGAAAAAAGCAATAAAAATGTATTTAAACATAATTCCTAAACAACCCATGCAAAATGGGTAATAATGCCTGGAGACATGTATCTTTGTTAGTTTTACTAGAAAAATGATATTTTGTAAAGTTTGCAAAGACACAAGCTAGTTTTTTTTTATTCAATATGACAGTATAACAGTCATACTAAATATAAAAGTTATATAAACATAACTCCAAAACCAAACATGTGTCATGTCTAAAAATGTCTGTAATAATGTATTTATGTGAGTTTGTAAGGTTTGCAAAAACAAAAAGTAGTTTTTTCCTCAATATGAAAGTAATGATCTTAGAATCCTGAGATAATGCGAAAAAAGCAATAAAAATGTATTTAAACATATTTCCTAAACACCCCATGCAAAATGGGTAATAATGCCTGGAGACATGTATCTTTGTTAGTTTTACTAGAAAAATGATATTTTGTAAAGTTTGCAAAGACACAAGCTAGTTTTTTTTATTCAACATGACAGTATAACAGTCATACTAAATATAAAAGTTATATAAACATAACTCCAAAACCAAACATGTGTCATGTCTAAAAATGTCTGTAATAATGTATCTATGTGAGTTTGTAAGGTTTGCAAAAACAAAAAGTAGTTTTTTCCTCAATATGAAAGTAATGATCTTAAAACCTGAGATAATGCGAAAAAAGCAATAAAAATGTATTTAAACATAATTCCTAAACAACCCATGCAAAATGGGTAATAATGCCTGGAGACATGTATCTTTGTTAGTTTTACTAGAAAAATGATCTTTTGTAAAGTTTGCAAAGACACAAGCTAGTTTTTTTTTTATTCAATATGACAGTATAACAGTCATACTAAATATAAAAGTTATATAAACATAACTCCAAAACCAAACATGTGTCATGTCTAAAAATGTCTGTAATAATGTATTTATGTGAGTTTGTAAGGTTTGCAAAAACAAAAAGTAGTTTTTTCCTCAATATGAAAGTAATGATCTTAGAATCCTGAGATAATGCGAAAAAAGCAATAAAAATGTATTTAAAAATATTTCCTAAACACCCCATGCAAAATGGGTAATAATGCCTGGAGACATGTATCTTTGTTAGTTTTACTAGAAAAATGATCTTTTGTAAAGTTTGCAAAGACACAAGCTAGGTTTTTTTATTCAACATGACAGTATAACAGTCATACTAAATATAAAAGTTATATAAACATAACTCCAAAACCAAACATGTGTCATGTCTAAAAATGTCTGTAATAATGTATCTATGTGAGTTTGTAAGGTTTGCAAAAACAAAAAGTAGTTTTTTCCTCAATATGAAAGTAATGATCTTAAAACCTGAGATAATGCGAAAAAAGCAATAAAAATGTATTTAAACATAATTCCTAAACAACCCATGCAAAATGGGTAATAATGCCTGGAGACATGTATCTTTGTTAGTTTTACTAAAAAAATGATCTTTTGTAAAGTTTGCAAAGACACAAGCTAGTTTTTTTTATTCAATATGACAGTATAACAGTCATACTAAATATAAAAGTTATATAAACATAACTCCAAAACCAAACATGTGTCTTTGCTAAAAATGTCTGTAATAATGTATTTATGTGAGTTTGTAAGGTTTGCAAAAACAAAAAGTAGTTTTTTCCTCAATATGAAAGTAATGATCTTAGAATCCTGAGATAATGCGAAAAAAGCAATACAAATGTATTCAAACACAACTTTTAAACCAAACATGTAAATTGTCTAAAAATGCCTGTAATATTGAATCTATGTACGTTTTACTAGAATCAATTGTTTTTGTAAGGTTTGCAAATACAAAAATTAGGTTTTACACATAATGACATCATAACTTTAACACTCAATATGAAAGTTATTTAATTATAACTCCTAAATACACATGAAACATGTCTAATAGCGTGAAAAAAATTATCTTTGTGAGTGTTGCTAGAAACATTTTCTTTTGTAAGGTTTGCAAAGACACAAGTTAGTTTTTTTTAACTCACTATGACAGTATAACGCCACACTCAATATGACAGTTACATAACTCCTAAACTACACCTGAAAAATGGCTAATAATGCCTGAAATAATGCATCTTTGGGAGTTTTACTGGAAACATATGCTTTTTTTAAGGCTTGCAAACACAAAAATAATTTTTTTACTCAATATGACAGTAATGTTCTAAAAATCCTGAGATAATGTGAAAAAAGCAATACAAATGTATTACAACATAATTCCTAAACCAAACATGCAAAATGTCTGAAAATGCCTGTAATATTGAATCCATGTGAGTTTTATTTGAATCAGTTGTATGGTTTGCTAATACAAAAATTGGGTTTTATGACAAACACAAGTTAGTTTTTTTACTCAATATAACAGTTTAGCTGTCATACTATATATGAAAGTTATATAAACATAACTCCAAAACCAAACATGCATTATGTCCAAAACTGCCTGTAATATTGTATATATGTGAGTTTTACCAGAATCAGGGTTGCAAATACAAAAATTGGGTTTTATGACAGTATACTGTCACACTCAATATGACAGTTATTTAAACATAACTCAAACAACTCATGCAAAATAGCTAATAATGCCTGGAGCATGTATCTTAGTTAGTTTTACTAGAAAAATGGTATTTTGTAAGGTTTGCAAAGACACAAGTTAGTTGTTTTTTTTATTCAATATGACGGTATAACTGTCATACTAAATATGAAAGTTAGATAAACATTACTCTAAAACCAAACATGCATTGTGTCTAAAAATGCCTGTAATATTGTATCTGTGTGAGTTTAACTAGATTTAGTTGTTTTTGTAAGGTTTGCAAATACAAAATAAGGGTTTTACTCACTATGACAGTTTACTGTCACACTCAATCTGACAGTTATTTATTTAAACATAACTCCTAAACCACACATGCAAAATGGCTAATAATGCCTGGAGATATGTATCTTTGTGAGTTTTACTAGAAACATTATATTGTGTAAGGTTTAGTTAGTTTTTGTACTCAATCTGACAGTATAACTGTCATTCTAAATCGATCCATTTTCTTCCGCTTATCCGAGGTCGGGTTGCGGGGGCAGCAGCCTGAGCAGAAAATCCCAGATTTCCCTCTCCCCAGCCACTTCGTCCAGCTCTTCTCGGGGTATTCCAAGGCGTTCCCAGGCCAGCCGGGGACATAGTCTTTCCAATGTGTCCTAGGTCTTCCCCGTGGCCTCCTGCCACACCTCCCTAGAGGCGTTCGGGTGGCATCCTGAGCAGATGCCCGAACCACCTCATGCCTCCTCTCAATGTGGAGGAGCAGCGGCTTTACTTTGAGTTCCTCCCGGATGACAGAGCTTCTCACCCTGTCTCTAAGGGAGAGACCCACCACCCGGCAGAGGAAACGCATTTCGGCCGCTTGTCCTTTCGGTCATAACCCAAAGCTGGGAACGTAGATCGACGGTAAATTGAGAGCTTTTCCTTCTGGCTCAGCTCCTTCTTCACCACAACGGATCGATATAGCGTCCTCAATACTGAAGACGCCGCACCAATCCGCCTGTGGATCTCTCGATCCACTCTATCCTCACTCGTGAACAAGACTCCTAGGTACTTGAACTCCTCCACTTGGGGCAAGATCTCCTCCCCAACCTGGAGATGGCACTCGACCCTTTCCTGCGCGAGAACCATGGACTTGGACTTGGAGGTGCTGATTCTCATCCCAGTCGCTTCACACTCAAGGACCCTGCCGAGAGTATAGACCTGGTCTACCGTTCCACGACCAGGACGAAAACCACACTGTTCGTCCTGGATCCGAGTTTCCTCCTCTCCAGTACACATGAATAGACCTTACCGGGAAGGCTGAGGAGTGTGTTTCACGATAGTTGGAACACACCCTCCGGTTCCCCTTCTTAAAGAGAGGAACCACCACCCCGGTCTGCCAATCCAGAGGTACCGCCCCCAATGTTCACGCGATGTTGCAGAGTCTTGTCAACCAAGACAGCCCCACAGTATCCAGAGCCTTAAGGAACTCATCCACCACCGGGGCCTTGCCACAGAGGAGCTTTTTAACTACCTAGGCAACCTAAGCCCCAGAAATAGGAGAGTCCACCACAGATTCCCCAGGCACTGCTTGGGCTGTCGCTATGCCCGCTGCCTCTGGAGTCCCATGAGCCAAAAGGACCCGATAGGCTCTTTCTTCAGCTTGACGGCATCCCTCACTGCTGGTGGCCACCAGCGAGTTCTAGGATTACCGCCACGACAGGCACCAAACACCTTGCGGCCACAGCTCCAATCAGCAGCCTCGACAAGAGAGGCACGGAACATGGTCCACTCAGACTCAATGTCCAGCACCTCCCTCGTGACATGTTCAAAGTTCTTCCTTATGTTTGAACATTGTGTTTGTTATGGACAATCCGTGACGAGCACAAAAGTCCAATAACAAAGCACCACTTGGGTTCAGATCCGGGTGGCCATTTTTCCCAATCACGACTCTCCAGGTTTCACTGTCCTTGCCAACATGAGCATTGAAGTCCCCCAACAGAACAAGGGAATCACCCGAGGGAGCACTCTCCAGTACTCCCTCAAGAGAATCCAAAAAGAGTGGGTACTCTGAGCTGCTGTTTGGTGCGTAAACACAAACAACAGTCAGGACCCGTCACCCAACCCGAAGGCGGAGGGAAGCTACCATCTCGTCTACTGGGTTAAAGTCCAACGTGCAGGCTTTGAGCAACAACAATTGCCACCCCAGCCTCTCATTGCTTGCAACGCCAGAGTGGAAGAGAGTCCAGCCCCTCTTGAGAGAACAGGTTCCAGAGCCCTTGCTGTGCGTCGAAGTGAGTCCAACTATATCTAGCCGGAACTTCTTCACCTGGCGCACCAGCTCAGGCTCTTTCCCTCCCAGCGAGGTGACGTTCCACGTCCCAAGAGCGAGCTTATGTAGCCGATAATCGGACCGCCAAGTGCCCTGCCTTCGGCTGCCGCCCAGTTCACACTGCATCCGACCTCTATGACCTCAATGGGCCCATGAGTGGTGAGCCCATTGGAGGGTTGACCCACGTTGCCTCTTCGAGCTGAGCCCGGCAGGGCCCCATGGAGACAGGCCCGGCCACCAGTCGCTCGCCATCGTGCCCCACCTCTGCGCCTGGCTCCACAGGGGAGCCACGGTGACCTGCGCCTGGGCGAGAAAAAATCTAGGTCCTCGATTTGTACTTTTCATAAAGGTCTTTGAGCTGCTCTTTGTCTGATCCCTCACCTAGGACCTTTTCTCAGGGGATCCCGAGGCGTTCCCAGGCCAGCCGGGAGACATAGTGTTCCCAATGTGTCCTGGGTCTTCCCCGTGGCCTCCAGGATGACAGAGCTTCACCTTCACCAGGGGTGTCAAACTCAAATACAGAGTGGGCCAAAGTTTAAAACTGAACAAAGCCGCGGGCCAAGGTTGAACAAATTAACCTTTTATTAGGGACCCAAACAAGTTTTGCATTGAATATTGAACAAGCAAGGCTTATATAACTTTATAGTGACATGCAAAATGGAGTTTCAAATAATAATAATAATAATTAAAAAATATCAATTGCATATCAAATATAATTTAATTAAAAATTGAATGCCTCTTTTCTATTTGCAGCCTTCTGAGGTAAATATCAACATTAACTTTTTCCACAGGCTAATAAATTTGAAAATAAAATAACAATGAATAAAACAACCATTCAGGACTTTAAACTGCTCAGTTTGCAACACACTGATCTAATTTGATGTGCCCAAGCCAGATACCTGGCATCTTTTTTTAGATGCTAGTTATTTAATGTCGGGGCTCAGGCTTTGAGCTGAGGCAACTTTCATTATCGGACAAGGTGTTCAACAGTCATATCTCGTACACCCGATTCTAACATCTTTTAGACCCAGTCACAAGATATGTGCAGCTTCAGCACGCATACACAAATGAATGCAGCGCATACTTCATCAACAGCGATACAGGTTACACTGAGGGTGCCAGTATAAAAAACTTTAACACTGTTAGAAATATACGCCACACTGTGAACCCACACCAAACAAAAATAAAAAACACTTTTCGGGAGAACATCCGCACCGTAACACAACATAAACACAAAAGAACAAATACCCAGAATCTTTTGCAGCACTAACTCTTTCGGGACGCTACAAAATACACCCCCGCTACCACACACACACACACACACACACACACACCTTGTAGCGTCTCGGAAGATTTAGTGCTACAAAGGGTTCTGGGTATTTGTTGTGTTGTGTTTATGTTGTGTTACGGTGCGGATGTTCTCCCGAAATGTGTTTGTCATTCTTGTTTGGTGTGGATTCACAGTGTGGCGTATATTTCTAAAAGTGTTAAAGTTTTTTATTTGGCTACCGTCAGTGTAACCTGTATCGCTGTTGATGAAGTATGCGTTGCATTCAATTGTGTGTGGGTGCAGAAGCTGCACTGACATGAAACTGGGCCGGCACTCGTTTGACTAGCTGAAAAAAAAAAAAAAAAAAAAAATCGGGAGGAGTGCTGGAGTCACTCCCGGGAGGGTTGGCAAGTATTAAAAGTAGCGGTGAATGTGGTGTTACCGCGGCACTGCCGCAATGTATAATCGACGGTCCAGCTTTAGTGTTAATTTGATATTGCCTCAAGGGCCAAGTCAAATTACACGTTGGGCCAAATTTGGCCCACGGGCCAGAGTTTGACACCCATGACCTTCACTGTAAAAAATTACTGTAAAAATAAAAAATTAAATTACAGTTATATACTCCATCCATCCATCCACTTTCTACCGCTTATTCCCTTCGGGGTCGCTGGAGCCTATCTCAGCTACAATCGGGCGGAAGGCGGGGTACACCCTGGACTAGTCGCCACCTCATCGCAGGGCCAACACAGATAGACAGACAACATTCACACTCACATTCACACACTAGGGCCAATTTAGTGTTGCCAATCAACCTATCATGTTCTTCTTAAATGCAGTTAAGTACTGTAAATTTTGTTGCATTTTTCAAAAAATATCGACCAGCAGTAAGTTACTGTAAAACCTACAGTGTAATTCAGTATTTTTCAGACTTGTTTCTTGCGTCCGCCCACAATTCGTCCAACCGAGCTTCATTTCACCTGGCCGACCCTGCTAAATCCATCCTACTGCATCGTGTGTTTTTGATAACAAGGTAAGAGTCACTTGTACCTTGATGTGTCATTTTCTGTTTGAATTACTTTATATATATATTTATAAAGTCCGAAATGACATAGCGTCACAGTCAGCATCACAGACACTATCGTTGACCACGCGCATGTACCGCCGCATGCTAGCTAGCTAAGTTTTCTTCTTTTTTGTCATAGTCATCATAAAAGATGATAACTTGCAACATATGTGCTACGACTTGCAGCAATGTATTTGCGTATGTTAGACACATGCGAAGTCATAGTTGTATGCCTAATGCATCGTTTAAGTGTGCTTTCCCTAAATGCACAAGAGTTTTTTCCAACTTCTTAGCCTTCAAAACTCACAGCCGTCGTCATAAATATGGCAAGAGTAGGACTGATATGTATAGCGCAGAAGGTTTACCTTGTAATATTGTCTCATGTAGCGCGAAGTGCGCTGATATACGGGCCTTTCTCCTGCATTTGAAAAGTCATATTACCGAAGGTAGGACAGTTACGTGCCCCTTCAGTCAATGTGAAAAAAGATTTACAGTTAAGTCTACTTTCACATCGCACGTGTCAAGGAAGCACTACGGCTATACTGAACAAAGTTTGACTTGATCAACAGCAAATCCAAGCAGCTCTTGTGTTATTAACACTGATGATGACTATTGTGATATGCAACTTGAGAATTCAGGATATTCCTGTTATGAAGACATGGAGGTCTACTTGCATTAAAAAAATGTTCATAGCACTGAAAAAAGGTTGAGAACCACTGCCTTAGGACAGTGGTTCTCAACCTTTTTTCAGTGATGTACCCCTGTGAACATTTTTTAAATTCAAGTACCCCCTAATCAGAGCAAAGCATTTTTGGTTGAAAAAAAGAGATAAAGAAGTAAAATACAGCACTATGTCATCAGTTTCTGATTTATTGAATTGTATAACAGTGCAAAATATTGCTCATTTGTTGTGGTCTTTCTTGAACTATTTGGAAAAAAAGATATAAAAATAACTAAAAACTTGTTGAAAAATAACCAAGTGATTCAATTATAAATAAACATTTTTACACATAGAAGTAATCAACTTAAAGTGCCCTCTTTGGGGATTGCAATAGCGATCCATCTGGATTCATGAACTTCATTCTCAACATTTCTTCACAAAAAAAGAAATCTTTAACATCAATATTTATGGAACATGTCCACTACGCTTTAACCAAGCCTCCATTGTTTTCTACATGGATAGTTGATTGACAGTTGGTGCCGTGTGGCACCGCCAGGTAGGGTCAAACCATCATGGCATGGGGGAAACTCTGGCTTTATGGTAATGAATGGAATAGCCTACTTGATTAGTTGTTCAGTTTATGAACTTACATTCATATTTTGTCGAAGTATTATTCAATAAATATATTTATGAAGGATTTTTGAATTGTTGCTATTTTTAGAATATTTAAAAAAAATCTCACGTACCCCTTGGCATACCTTCAAGTACCCCCAGGAGTACGCGTACCCCCATTTGAGAACCACTGCCTTAGGAGACTAGATGTAAACAGAGTAAAGAGAGAGCGAGTGAGGTGGCCATTCCAAATACTTTTAAAATGCTACCCATATTGGATACTGTTTAGGAACATAAACTGCATTTCTTGACTGTACCAGTTGCTGGTGACAAAGTCACAATAAAACGTTGGATGATCAGCATGGAAGGTGATGTCATCTGCAAAGGCGTCCAATTTAGCTTAATCTCAGGGCTTGCTGCCCTTCTTGCCACCTACTATGTGTTCAACTTGGAATACCAAGAGGAAGGTCCTCGGACATTGGAATTTGTTCAAAGGTAAATCCTCTTGATACTGTTAAAATACTGTTAGGATATTTTATTTTATATTTCTCACCTCTGTTCAGGAATTTGACTTGTCATTTCCCCAATTTTGTGCCTTAAATCAACGACTCTTCCGTTCCTTTCTTATTCGGGACCGAAGCACCAGTTTGACTCTAGGATACAGAGAAGGTAGGTAATGTGCAGGTAAAGATATGTTGACTGGGTCAAAGAAGGAAGCACCTGTTTGACCCCAGGATGCAGAAAAAGTAGGTAATTTGCAGGTAAAGATATGTTGACTGGATGATGGCAGGAAGCACCAGCTTGACCCGAGAATGCAGAGCAAGTAGGTAATGTGCGGGTGAAGATATGTTGAATGGGTAAAGGCAGGAAGCACCACTGTGACCCCACCATGCAGGGAAGGTAGGCTATGTTGAATGGGTGAAAGAAGGAAGCGCAGGTGTGGTCGAGGCCATGCAGACAAGGTAGGTATGTGCAGGTGAAGATATGTTGTATGGTGAAAGAAAGAAGCACCAGTGTGACCCAAGGATGCAGGGAAGGTAGGTAATGTGCAGGTAAAGATATGTTGAATGGGTGAAGGCAGGAAACACCAGCTAGACGCCAGGATACAGAGAAGGTAGGTAATGTGCAGGTAAAGATATGTTGAATGAGTAAAGGCAGGAAACACCAGCTTGACTCCAGGATACAGAGAAGGTAGGTAATGTGCAGGTAAAGATATGTTGAATGGGTAAATGTAGAAAGCACCAGCGTGACCACACTATGCAGAGAAGGTAGGTAATGTGCAGGTAAAGATATGTTGAATGGGTAAAGGCAAGAAGCACCAGTGTGACCCCAGGATGCAGAGAAGATAGGTAATGAGCAGGTAACGATATGTTAAATGGGTGAAAGCAGGAAACATCAGCGTAAATACACGGTCCCGTAGATGGAGAGAAAACATAAATAGAGAGAGGGATTGGGGAGGCTTTAGCATTGTCTTCCTCTCTGAATTTGTCTTAATGGGTTTTAGAGCATTCACTCATCTACAGCTGTGGTTATGGTATAGGCTCACATATATCCTAAAATTGATATTAATATTTGTGCAGTGCATATTCCTAAATAACAATGTGAGGGGGGTTCTGTATCGACTGCAAGTAATCTTCAATCACAACAGAATATCTAATATGCTTTCTCTCTTTTTTAGGCGATTCATTGGCGTTAACCCTGAGAGGGGAACAAAGGCTAGCCAGGGAAAGGTGGTGTCCAAGAAGACCGGGAAGCTGGTCCAGAAAAAGGCAGCAACTGTAAATCCTCACGTAGCCACCCTTATAAAACATCTCACAGACTTTGAGTGGGGCTTTATGTAGCCGACAACTAAACACTGGACTCGTGTTCAGTGTTTTGTCTCCAGTTAGAAATTAAGTGGACATGTTATAAATGTTAAAATGCTTTACTGAAAATAAGAAGAATGCACTAAATGTACATTGAATGTATTTGATGCACTTTAAAATAATTGGTTAATAAAAACATAATCTTGCAAGGCCATTTCTCCAGTCATTTTTATGCCAGCAGATTGCAGGGGTTTTGATTTTGAAAAATTAAAAGTTCAACTCATTAACTTCTAGTGGCATTATACTGTAAAGCTCAGTCTAAAGTGCTTACAATTATTTTACTGTAATTAACTGTTAATGGATATTACAGTAGATACACTAAAATAACAGTGTAATGCCGCTAAACAGATGACAGTATTATGCTGTGAAGCGTATATTTGATACAGCACAGTACTGTGATACTTTTTAAAGTAATAAACTGTAGTGATGAATCACAGTATGTGTGCTGTAGAAAAACAGTTTTATACTGGAACCATTAGCTGCCAGTAGGTTACTGTAATTAAACGGTGAAAATTCTTACAGTAAGGGAGAGACCCGCCACCCAGCGGAAAAAACTCATTTCGGCCACTTGTACCCGTGATCTTGTCCTTTCGGTCATAACCCAAAGCTCATGACCATAGGTGAGGATGGGAACGTAGATTGACCGGTAAATTGAGAGCTTTTCCTTCTGGCGCAGCTCCTTCTTACCACAACGAATCGATATAGCGTCCTCATTACTGAAGACGTCGCACCGATAAGCCTGTGCATCTCACGATCCACTCTTCCCTCACTCATGAACCAGGTACTTGAACTCATCCACTTGGGGCAAGATCTCCTGCCCAACCTCGAGATGGCACTCCACCCTTTCCCGGGCGAGAACCTTGGACTTGGAGGTGCTGATTCTCATCCCAGTCGCTTCACACTCGGCTGCGAACCAATCCAATGAGAGCTGAAGATCCTGGCCAGTTAAAGCCATAAGGACCACATCATCTGCAAAAAGGAGAGACCTAATCCTGCAGCCACCAAACCGGATCCCCTCAACGCCATGACTGCGCCTAGAAATTCTGTCAATAAAATGTATGAACACATTTGGTGACAAAGGGCAGCCAACACGAGGGTTGGACTCCGGTCCAACCCTCACTGGAAAGGGATCCGACTTACTGCTGGCAATGCGGACCAAGCTCTGACACTGATGATACAGGGAGCGACCCGCCACAATCAGACATGCCGATACCCCATACTCTCTGAGCACTCCCCACAGGACTTCCCGGGGTGGCCACGGTCGAATGTCTTCTCCAAGTCCACAAAGCAAATGTAGACTGGTTGGACAAACTCCCATGCACACTCAAGGACCCTGCCGAGAGTATAGAGCTGGTCTACCGTTCCACGACCAGGACGAAAACCACACTGTTCGTCCTGGATCCGAGGTTCCTCCTCTCCAGTACACATGAATAGACCTTACCGGGAAGGCTGAGGAGTGTGATCTACGATAGTTGGAACACACCCTCCGGTTCCCCTTCTTAAAGAGAGGAACCACCACCCCGGTCTGCCAATCCAGAGGTACCGCCCCTGATGTCCACGCGATGTTGCAGAGTCTTGTCAACTAAAACATCCCCACAGAATCCAGAGCCTTAAGGAACTCCGGACGGAGCTCATCCACCCCCGGGGCCTTGCCACCGAGGAGCTTTTTAACTACCTTGGCAACCTCAGCCCCAGAAATAGGAGAGCCCACCACAGATTCCCCAGGCACTGCTTGGCCTGTCGGTATGCCCGCTGCCTCTGGAGTCCCATGAGCCAAAAGGACCAGATAAGCTCTTTCTTCAGCTTGACGGCATCCCGCACTGCTGGTGGCCACCAGCGGGTTCTAGGATTACCGCCACGACAGGCACCAAACACCTTGCGGCCACAGCTCCAATCAGATGGCTTGACAAGAGAGGCACAGAACATGATCCATTCAGACTCAATGTCCTTTGTGACATGTTCAAAGTTCCTCCGGAGGTGGAAAAAGAAACTCTCTCTGACAGGAGACTCTGCTAGGCATTCCCAAAAGACTCTCACAATGCTTTTGGGCCTGCCAGGTCTGTCCGGGATCCTACCCCACCATCGGAGCCAGCTCACCAGGTGGTGATCGGTAGAAAGCTCGCCCCTCTCTTCACCCGAGTGTCCAATACATGAGGCCGCAAATCCCATGACACAACTACAAAGTCAATAATGGAACTGCGGCCGAGGGTGTCCTGGTGCCAAGTGCACATATGGACACCCTTATGTTTGAACATTGTGTTTGTTATGGACAATAGCAACATTACATGCGATAACAAATTGTCAATTATTCATTTTAATAGCAGAAGCTTGTATGCAAACTACAACAACATTAAGAACTTTTTGGAACACATCAACGAACCATTCAAAGTGATTGCTGTTACAGAAACATGGATTGATGATAAAAAAGGAATAGATTTTGATCTGGAGGGATATGAACTAAACTACATCAACAGAACCAACAAAAATGGAGGAGGAGTAGCTGTGTACGTGATGAAGAACCTGAACTACAAAGTGGTAAAAAACATGTCATTTGCTATAGATAATATCTTAGAATGTATAACCATTGAAATATGTCAGGAAAAAGGCAAAACATTTTCATCAGTTGTATATATAGATCACCTAAGTCAAGTATAGAAACATTTGAAGAATGGATCAAGGCAACTTACATGGACAATGGTCAAAGAATAATGTTCTTATGTGGTGACTTTAATATTGACTTATTGAACCCTAACAAGCAAACGTCTATTAATGACTTCATTGATACAATGTACAGCATCAGTTTGTATCCAAAAATCACAAAGCCAAGTAGAATCACAGCACACTGTGCCACGCTTATTGATAATATTTTTACCAATGAGTTTGACAATAACACTACAAGTGGTCTACTTATTACCGACGTTAGTGATCATCTGCCAGTTTTTACAATATATGATGGACACTACAAGAAGAAAATGGAAGACAAAAGGACATTTCGAAGACTGTGCACAGAGAAGAGGATGACTGCTTTCAAAATGGAGCTACAAAAGCAAGATTGGGACAATGTGTACAATGAAAAAGAGGTTGATGAAGCATATGAACATTTCTTAAACAAGTTCATAATACTTTATGACAAACATTGTCCATGGATACAACTTAGTAATAAACAGAGAAAGAATAACCAACCATGGATGACAAAAGGATTAAAAAATGCTTGTAAGAAGAAGAATACACTATATAGAGAATTTATAGCACAAAGAACTATAGAGGCAGAAATTAAGTACAAAAAGTATAAAAACAAGTTAACAGAAATACTACGATCATGTAGAAAAGAATATTACAGTGAATTATTGGAAAGGAACAAAAAAAATATGAGAGCAACATGGGGCATCCTCAATAGCATTATTAAAAATGGCACAAAGAGGGACTACCCTCAATACTTTTTAGACGGAAATAAAAACAATGACAACATAAAGGAAGTAGTTGAAAGCTTCAATAATTATTTTGTAAATATTGGACCAAAATTGGAAGAAAGGATTCCAGACCCAGTTCCAATTGAGGACTATAATGATACCATAGAGCGAAATCCCAACTCCATGTTCCTCAGTAATGTGACACAGGAGGAAATAGTTATAATCGTGAAAAAATGTAAATCTAAGACTTCAACTGATTGTAATGGAATTGATATGGATACGATAAAAAAGGTTATAGAAGAGATATCAGGACCATTAATGTATATTAGTAACCTATCATTTCAAACAGGTACATTTCCAAACAAAATGAAAATAGCTAAAGTTGCACCAATTTATAAGACTGGAGATAAACATCAATTTACAAATTATAGACCTGTTTCTTTACTTCCACAATTTTCTAAAATCATTGAAAAACTGTTTAATAACAGATTAGAGAGTTTCATAAATAAAAATAGAATACTCGAAGAGAACCAATATGGATACAGAGCTAACGTCTCAACTTCAATGGCTTTAATTGAAATCACAGAAGAAATTACCAATGCAATAGACAGTAAAAAATGTGCAGCAGCAGTTTTTATGGATCTAACTAAAGCATTTGACACAATTAATCACAATATTGTAATCAAAAAACTAGAACGATATGGCATCAGAGGGTTAGTCTTAAACTGGATAAGAAGTTATCTAACGAACAGGAAACAATACGTGAAGCTAGGCGAACACATGTCTACAACGCTAAATATATCATGTGGTGTACCTCAGGGATCAATATTAGGACCTAAATTATTCAATCTCTATATAAATGACATTTGTAAAGTTACAAAAGATTTAAAGTTAGTATTATTTGCGGATGATACAACAGCGTTTTGTTCAGGAGAGAACACACAGGAGATAATACAAATAATAACAGAAGAAATTAACAAATTAAAAAGATGGTTTGACAAAAACAGACTATCGTTGAATCTTAGTAAAACTAAAATAATGCTATTTGGTAATAGTAGAAGAGAAAGTCAAACACAAATACAAATAGACGGAATAGAAATTGAAAGAGTAAATGAAACCAAATTTCTAGGTATAATGATTGATGATAAATTGAACTGGAAATCTCACGTAAAAAATATACAACATAAAGTAGCAAGAAACACGTCAATAATGAATAAAGCAAAACATGTTCTAGACAAAAAATCACTTCATAGTCTATACTGCTCACTAGTGTTACCATATCTGAGCTACTGTGTAGAAATATGGGGAAATAATTACAAAAGTACACTTCATTCATTAACGGTGTTACAAAAAAGATCAGTTAGAATAATACATAATGTTGGATATAGAGAAGCAGGTTATAGTTTGCTTTGTACATAATTTTAGCTGTTTGCAAATTCACTATGTCGTGGAATTTCAGTATCTTTGATTCAATAAATAAAGGATTTGTATGTTCTCTATATCCATCCATCCATCCATCCATCTTCTTCCGCTTATCCGAGGTCGGGTCGCGGGGGCAGCAGCCTAAGCAGGGAAGCCCAGACTCTCCTCCTCTCCTCTCTGAGCTGCCACCTTACCGTGGTAGAGGAGTTTGCGTGTCTCAATGATCCTAGGAGCTATGTTGTCCGGGGGCTTCCATGCCCCCTGGTAGGGTCTCCCAAGACAAACAGGTCCTAGGTGAGGGATCAGACAAAGAGCAGCTCGAAGACTTCTATGGAAATACAAGAACCGAGACTCAGATTTCCCTCGCCCGGACGCGGGTCACCGGGGCCCCCCTCTGGAGCCAGGCCCGGAGTTGGGGCACGACGGCGAGCGCCTGGTGGCCGGGCCTGTCCCCATGGGGCCCGGCCGGGCACAGCCCGAAGAGGCAACGTGGGTCCCCCCTCCAATGGGCTCACCACCCATAGCAGGGGCCATAGAGGTCGGGTGCAATGTGAGCTGGGCGGCAGCCGAAGGCAGGGCACTTGGCGGTCCGATCCTCGGCTACAGAAGCTAGCTCTTGGGACGTGGAACGTCACCTCGCTGGGGGGGAAGGAGCCTGAGCTAGTGCGCGAGGTGGAGAAGTTCCGGCTAGACATAGTCGGACTCACTTCGACGCACAGCAAGGGCTCTGGAACCAGTTCTCTCGAGAGGGGATGGACTCTCTTCCACTCTGGCGTTGCCGGCAGTGAGAGGCGACGGGCTGGGGTGGCAATTCTTGTTGCCCCCCGGCTCAGAACCTGCATGTTGGAGTTCAACCCGGTGGACGAGAGGGTAGCTTCCCTCCGCCTTCGGGTGGGGGGACGGGTCCTGACTGTTGTTTGCGCTTACGCGCCAAGCAGCAGCTCAGAGTACCCACCCTTTTTGGATTCACTCGAGGGAGTACTTGAGGGTGCTCCCCCGGGTGATTCCCTCGTTCTACTGGGGGACTTCAACGCTCATATTGGCAACGACAGTGAAACCTGGAGAGGCGTGATTGGTAAGAATGGCCGCCCGGATCTGAACCCGAGTGGTGTGTTGTTATTGGACTTTTGTGCCCGTCACGGATTGTCCATAACGAACACCATGTTCAAGCATAAGGGTGTCCATATGTGCACTTGGCACCAGGACACCCTGGGCCGCAGTTCCATGATCGACTTTGTAGTTGTGTCATCGGATTTGCGGCCTCATGTTTTGGACACTCGGGTGAAGAGAGGGGCGGAGCTTTCTACCGATCACCACCTGGTGGTGAGTTGGCTGCGATGGTGGGGGAGGATGCCGGACAGACCTGGCAGGCCCAAACGCATTGTGAGGGTTTGCTGGGAACGTCTGGCAGAGTCTCCTGTCAGAGAGAGTTTCAATTCCCACCTCCGGAAGAACTTTGAACATGTCGCGAGGGAGGTGCTGGACATTGAGTCCGAGTGGACCATGTTCCGCACCTCTATTGTCGAGGCGGCTGATTGGAGCTGTGGCCGCAAAGTAGTTGGTGCCTGTCGTGGCGGTAATCCTAGAACCCGTTGGTGGACACCGGCGGTGAGGGATGCCGTCAAGCTGAAGAAGGAGTCCTATCGGGTTCTTTTGGCTCATAGGACTCCTGAGGCAGCGGACAGGTACCGACAGGCCAAGCGGTGTGCGGCTTCAGCGGTCGCGGAGGCAAAAACTCGGACATGGGAGGAGTTCGGGGAAGCCATGGAAAACGACTTCCGGACGGCTTCGAAGCGATTCTGGACCACCATCCGCCGCCTCAGGAAGGGGAAGCAGTGCACTATCAACACCGTGTATAGTGAGGATGGTGTTCTGCTGACCTCGACTGCGGATGTTGTGGATCGGTGGAGGGAATACTTCGAAGACCTCCTCAATCCCACCAACACGTCTTCCTATGAGGAAGCAGTGCCTGGGGAATCTGTGGTGGGCTCTCCTATTTCTGGGGCTGAGGTTGCTGAGGTAGTTAAAAAGCTCCTCGGTGGCAAGGCCCCGGGGGTGGATGAGATCCGCCCGGAGTTCCTTAAGGCTCTGGATGCTGTGGGGCTGTCTTGGTTGACAAGACTCTGCAGCATCGCGTGGACATCGGGGGCGGTACCTCTGGATTGGCAGACCGGGGTGGTGGTTCCTCTCTTTAAAAAGGGGAACCGGAGGGTGTGTTCTAACTATCGGGGGATCACACTCCTCAGCCTTCCCGGTAAGGTCTATTCAGGTGTACTGGAGAGGAGGCTACGCCGGATAGTCGAACCTCGGATTCAGGAGGAACAGTGTGGTTTTCGTCCTGGTCGTGGAACTGTGGACCAGCTCTATACTCTCGGCAGGGTCCTTGAGGGTGCATGGGAGTTTGCCCAACCAGTCTACATGTGCTTTGTGGACTTGGAAAAGGCATTCGACCGTGTCCCTCGGGAAGTCCTGTGGGGAGTGCTCAGAGAGTATGGGGTAACGGACTGTCTGATTGTGGCGGTCCGCTCCCTGTATGATCAGTGTCAGAGCTTGGTCCGCATTGCCGGCAGTAAGTCGGACACGTTTCCAGTGAGGGTTGGACTCCGCCAAGGCTGCCCTTTGTCACCGATTCTGTTCATAACTTTTATGGACAGAATTTCTAGGCGCAGTCAAGGCGTTGAGGGGATCCGGTTTGGTGGCTGCAGGATTAGGTCTCTGCTTTTTGCAGATGATGTGGTCCTGATGGCTTCATCTGGCCAGGATCTTCAGCTCTCACTGGATCGGTTCGCAGCTGAGTGTGAAGCGACTGGGATGAGAATCAGCACCTCCAAGTCCGAGTCCATGGTTCTCGCCCGGAAAAGGGTGGAGTGCCATCTCCGGGTTGGGGAGGAGATCTTGCCCCAAGTGGAGGAGTTCAAGTACCTCGGAGTCTTGTTCACGAGTGAGGGAAGAGTGGTTCGTGAGATCGACAGGCGGATCGGTGCGGCGTCTTCAGTAATGCGGGCGCTGTATCGGTCCGTTGTGGTGAAGAAGGAGCTGAGCCGCAAGGCAAAGCTCTCAATTTACCGGTCGATCTACGTTCCCATCCTCACCTATGGTCATGAGCTTTGGGTTATGACCGAAAGGACAAGATCACGGGTACAAGCGGCCGAAATGAGTTTCCTCCGCCGGGTGGCGGGTCTCTCCCTTAGAGATAGGGTGAGAAGCTCTGTCATCCGGGAGGAGCTCAAAGTAAAGCCACTGCTCCTCCACATCGAGAGGAGCCAGATGAGGTGGTTCGGGCATCTGGTCAGGATGCCACCCGAACGCCTCCCTAGGGAGGTGTTTAGGGCACGTCCGACCGGTAGGAGGCCACGGGGAAGACCCAGGACACGTTGGGAAGACTATGTCTCCCGGCTGGCCTGGGAACGCCTCGGGATCCCCCGGGAAGAGCTAGACGAAGTGGCTGGGGAGAGGGAAGTCTGGGCTTCCCTGCTTAGGCTGCTGCCCCCGCGACCCGACCTCGGATAAGCGGAAGAAGATGGATGGATGGATGGATGGATATAGAGAACATACAAATCCTTTATTTATTGAATCAAAGATACTGAAATTCCACGACATAGTGAATTTGCAAACAGCTAAAATTATGCACAAAGCAAACTATAACCTGCTACCCAAGAATATACAACAATTCTTCTCAACAAAAGAGGAGAAATATAATCTTAGAGAAAAATGTAATTTAAAACATTTGTATGCACGTACAACACTTAAGACCTTCAGTATATCAGTATGTGGAATTAAATTATGGAATGGATTAAGCAAAGCAATCAAACAATGTACTAATATGATCCACTTCAAGAAACTCTTCAAACTCAAAGTGTTTACAAAGTACAAAGAAGAAGAACCATTTCAAACATTTTCAATTTATTTCATCCATTCATTCATTCATTCTTAAAGTAATCTTACTTATCTCATCATATGAAATATGACTTTCTTCACCAATTATTATTATTAAATTCTTACTATTATTTATTTATTTATTTTTATTGTGATTACATATGGAGTTTATTGTGAAAAAATTGAGAACAGGAAGTGAATAAAAAAAGTTTCAGCAACTGTTATGTAAAGAAAAGGGGTAGGATTAAATAAGCTCTGCTTCTTCCTACTCCTTTTCGAACATGTTGAAAAGAGAAACTGGAAATTGTGATGTATCATGTTGTATGCTTGCATGTTCGAAATAAACTCAAACTCAACTCAATCCGTGACGAGCACAAAAGTCCAATAACAAAGCACCACTTGGGTTCAGATCCGGGTGGCCATTTTTCCCAATCACGACTCTCCAGGTTTCAAAGTCGTTGCCAACATGAGCGTTGAAGACCCCCAGCAGAACAAGGGAATCACCCGAGGGAGCACTCTCAAGGGAATCCAAAAAGAGTGGGTACTCTGAGCTGCTGTTTGGTGCGTAAACACCAACAACAGTCAGGACCCGTCACCCAACCCGAAAGCGGAGGGAAGCTACCATCTCGTCTTCTGGGTTAAGTCGACGTGCAGGCTTTGAGCCGGCGGGCAACAAGAATTGCCAACCCAGCCTCTCATTACTTGCAACGCCAGAGTGGAAGAGAGTCCAACCCCTCTTGAGAGAACAGGTTCCAGAGCCCTTGCTGTGCGTCAAAGTGAGTCCAGCTTTATCTAGCCAGGAACTTCTCTACCTCGCGAGGTGACGTTCCACGTCCCAAGAGCGAGCTTATGTAGCCGATAATCGGACCGCCAAGTGCCCTGCCTTCGGCTTCCGCCCAGCTAACACTGCACCCGACCTCTATGACCCAGCCCATGAGTGGTGAGCCTATTGCAGGGGGGACCCACGTTGCCTCTTCGAGCTGGGCCCCATGGGCACCAGTCGCTCGCCATCGTGCCCCACCTCTGGGCCTGGCTCCACAGGGGAGCCACGGTGACCCGCGTCCGGGCGAGAAAATATCTAGGTCCTCGATTTGTACTTTTCATAAAGGTCTTTGAGCTGCTCTTTGTCTGATTCCTCACCTAGGACCTGTTTGTCTTGGGGGACCCTACCAGGGGGCATAGAAGCCCCCGGACAACATAGCTCCTAGGATCAGTGGGACACGCAAACCACAAAGGTGGCGGCTCAGAAAGCAGGTTATATAAACATAACTCCAAAACCAAACATGCAAGATGTCTAAACATGCCTGTAATATTGTATCAATGTGAGTTTTACTAGAATCGGTTGTTTTTTTAAGGCTTGCAAACACAAAAAGTTTTTTCTACTCAATATGACAGTAAGTTCTTAAAATGCTGAGATAATGTGAAAAAAACAATACAAATGTATTCCAACATGATACCTAAACCAAACATGCAAAATGTCTAAAAATGCCTGTAATATTGAATCCATGTGAGTTTTACTAGAATCATTTGTTTTTGTAAGGTTTGCAAATACAAAAATTGAGTTTTATGACAGACACAAGTTAGTTTTTTTACTCATTATAACAGTATAGATGTCATACTATATATTAAAGTTATATGAACATAACTCCAAAACCAAACGTGCATTATGTCCAAAATTGCCTGTAATATTGTATAGATGTGAGTTTTACTAGAATCAGGTTTGCAAATACAAAAATTGGGTTTTATGACAGTATACTGTCACACTCAATATGACAGTATAACTGTCATACTAAATCCATCCATTTTCTTCCGCTTATCCGAGGTCGGGTTGCGGGGGCAGCAGCCTAAGCAGAGAGCCCAGACTTCCCTCTCCCCAGCCACTTCGTCCAGCTCTTCTCGGGGGATCCCCAGGCGTTCCCAGGCCATAGTCTTTCCAATGTATCCTAGGTCTTCCCCATGGCCTCCTGCCGTTCGGACCTAGGGAGGCGTTCGGGTGGCATCCTGAGCAGATGCCCGAACCACCTCATCTGGCTCCTCTCAATGTGGAGGAGCAGCGGCTTTACACTGAGTTCCTCCCAGATGACAGAGCTTCTCACCCTATCTCTAAGGGAGAGACCCACCACCCGGCGGAGGAAACTCATTTCGGCCGCTTGTACCCGTGACCTTGTCCTTTCGGTCATAACCCAAAGCTCATGACCATAGGTGAGGATGGGAACGTTGATCGACCGGTAAATTGAAAGCTTTTCCTTCTGGCTCAGCTCCTTCTTCACCACAACGAATCGATATAGCGTCCTCATTACTGAAGACGCCGCACCGATCCGCCTGTAGATCTCACAATCCACTCTATCCTCACTCGTGAACAAGACTCCTAGGTACTCGAACTCCTTCACTTGGGGCAAGATCTCTTTCCCAACCTCGAGATGGCACTCCACCCTTTCCCGGGCGAGAACCATGGACTCGGACTTGGAGGTGCTGATTCTCATCCCAGTCGCTTCACTGCGAACCGATCCAATGAAAGCTGAAGATCTTGGCCAGTTGAAGCCATCAGGACCACATCATCTGCAAAAAGCAGAGACCTAATCCTGCAGCCACCAAACCAGGCGCAGTCATGGCGTTGAGGGGATCCTCGAAGCCATGACTGCGCCTAGATATTCTGTCCATTAAAGTTATGAACAGAATCGGTGACAAAGGGCAGCCTTGGCGGAGTCCAACCCTCACTGGAAAGGGGTCCGACATACTGCCGGCAATGCGGACCAAACTCTGACACTGATCATACAGGGAGACACCCGCCACAATCAGACATGCCGATACTCCATACTCTCTGAGCACTCCCCACAGGATTTACCGGGGGCCAAGGTCGAATGTCTTCTCCAAGTCCACAAAACTTATGTAGACTGGTTTGGCAAACTCCCATGCACACTCAAGGACCCTGCCGAGAGTATAGAGCTGGTCTACCGTTCCACGACCAGGTGGAAAACCACACTGTTCGTCCTGGATCCGAGGTTCCTCCTCTCCATTACACATGAATAGACCTTACCGGGAAGGCTGAGGAGTGTGATCTACGATAGTTGGAACACACCCTCCGGTTCCCCTTCTTAAAGACAGGAACCGCCACCCCGGTCTGCCAATCCAGAGGTACCGCCCCCGATGTAGGCGCAATGTTGCAGAGTCTTGTCAACCAAGACTGCCCCACAGCATCCAGAGCCTTAAGGAACTCCGGACGGAGCTCATACCCCCGGGGCCTTGCCACCGAGGAGCTTTTTAACTACCTTGGCTACCTCAGCCCCAGAAATAGGAGAGCCCACCACAGACTTCCCAGGCACTGTTTCCTCATAGGAAGACGTGTTGGTGGGACTGAGGAGGTCTCGCTTGGCCTGTCGGTATGCCCACTGCCTCTGGAGTCCCATGAGCCAAAAGGACCCGGTGGCTCTTTCTTCAGCTTGACAGCATCCCTCACTGCTGGTGGATTACCGCCACGACAGGCACCAAACACCTTGCGGCCACAGCTTCAATCAGCTGGCTCAACAAGAGAGGAACGGAACATGGTCCACTCAGACTCAATGTCCAACACCTCCCTCGTGACATGTTCAAAGTTCTTCCGGACATGTTCAAAGTTCTTCAGGAGACTCTGCTAGGTGTTCCCAGCAGACCTTTACAATGCGTTTGGGCCTGCCAGGTCTGACCGGCATCCTCCCCTACCATCGGAGCCAGCTCACCACCAGGTGGTGGTTGGTAGAAAGCTCTGCCCCTCTCTTCACCGAGTGTCCAAAACATGAGGCCGCAAATCCCATGACACAACTACAAAGTCAATCATGCGGCCGAGGGTGTCCTTGTGCCAAGTGCACATATGGACACCCTTATGTTTGAACATTGTGTTTGTTATGGACAATCCGTGACAAGCACAAAAGTGCACCATCTGAACCCAAGCACCACTTGGGTTCAGATCCGGGTGGCCATTTTTCCCAATCACGACTCTCCAGGTTTCACTGTCGTTGCCAACATAGCGTTGAAGTCCACCAGCAGAACAAGGGAATCACCCGAGGGAGCACTCTCCAGTACTCCCTCAAGGGAATCCAAAAAGAGTTGGTACTCTGAGCTGCTGTTTGGTGTGCAAACACAAACAACAGTCAGGACCCGTCACCCAACCCGAAGGCTGAAGGAAGCTACAATCTCGTCTATTGGGTTTAAAGTCCAACGTGCAGGCTTTGAGCCGGGGGGCAACAAGAATTGCCACCCCAGCCTCTCATTAGTTGCAACGCCAGTGTGGAATCTCTTCCACTCTGGCGTTGCAAGTAATGAAAGTTTAGCTCAGTCAAGCCCCTCTGAGAGAACAGGTTTCAGAGCCCTTGCTGTGAGTCCAACTATATCTAGCCGGGAACGTCTCCACCTCAAGCACCAGCTCAGGCTCCTTCCCTCCCAGCGAGGTGACGTTCCATGTCCCAAGAGCGAGCTTATGTAGCCGATAATCGGACCACCAAGTGCCCTGCCTTCGGCTGCCGCCCAGCTCACACTGCACCCTCTATGACCCAGCCCATGAGTGGTGAGGCCTGGAGGGGGGATCCACGTTGCCTCTTCGAGCTGAGCACGGCTGGGCCCCATGGGGACAGGCCCGTCAATCGCCATCTTGCCACACCTCTGGGCCTGGCTCCACAGGGGAGCCACGGTGACCTGCGTCCGGGCGAGAAAAAAATCTAGGTCCTCAATTGTACTTTTAATAAAGGTCTTTGAGCTGCTCTTTGTCTGATCCCTCACCTAGGACCTGTTTGTCTTGGGAGACCATAGAAGCCCCCGGACAACATAGTTCCTGGATCAGTGGGACACGCAAACCACAAAGGTGGCGGCTCAGAAAGCAGGTTATATAAATATAACTCCAAAACCAAACATGCAATATGTCTAAACATGCCTGTAATATTGTATCAATGTGAGTTTTCCTAGAATCGGTTGTTTTTGTAAGGTTTGCAAATACAAAAATTAGGTTTTACTCACAATGACAAAATCACACTCAATATGACAGTTATTTAAACATAACTCATAAACCACACAAAAAAATGGCTGATAATGCCTGAAATAATGAATCATTGGGAGTTTTACTGAGTTTTACATTTTGCAAACACAAAAAGTAGTTTTTTACTTGACTGTAATGTTCTTAGAACCCTGAGATAATGGGGAAAAAGCAATACAAATGTATTTAAACCTAACTCCTAAACAACACATGCAAAATGGCTAATAATGCCTAGGGAGACATGTAACGTTGTTAGTTTAAAAAAAATGATCGTTTGTAAAGATATCAAAGACACAAGCTAGTTTTTTTTATTCAATATGACAGTATAACAGTCATACTAAATATGAAAGTTATATAATCATAACTCTGAAACCAAACATGTGTCATGTCTAAAAATGCCTGTAATAATGTATTAATGTGAGTTTGTAAGGTTTGCAAAAAAAAAAGTAGTTTTTTCCTCAATATGAAAGTAAGGATTTTAGAATCCTGAGATAATGCGAAAAAAGCAATACAAATGTATTTAAACATAATTCCTAAACAACCCATGCAAAATGGCTAATAATGCCTGGAGACATGTATCTTTGTTAGTTTTACTAGAAAAATTATCTTTTGTAAAGTTTGCAAAGACACAAGCTAGTTTTTTTTATTCAATATGACAGTATAACAGTCATACTAAATATAAAAGTTATATAAACATAACTCCAAAACCAAACATGTGTCATTTCTAAAAATGTCTGTAATAATGTATTTATGTGAGTTTGTAAGGTTTGCAAAAACAAAAAGTAGATTTTTACTCAATATGAAAGTAATGATCTTAGAATCCTGAGATAATGCGAAAAAAGCAATAAAAATGTATTTAAACATAACTCCTAAACAACCCAGGCAAAATGGGTAATAATGCCTGGAGACATGTATTTTTGTTAGTTTTAATAGGAAATGTATATTTTGTAAAGTTTGCAAAGACACAAGCTAGTTGTTTTTATTCAATAAGACAGTATAACAGTCATACTAAATATGAAAGTTATATAAACATAACTCCAGAACCAAACGTGTGTCATGTCTAAAAATGTCTGTAATAATGTATTTATGTGAGTTTGTAAGGTTTGCAAAAACAAAAAGTAGTTTTTTACTCAATATGAAAGTAATGATCTTAGAATCCTGAGATAATGCGAAAAAAGCAATAAAAATGTATTTAAACATATTTCCTAAACACCCCATGCAAAATGGGTAATAATGCCTGGAGACATGTATCTTTGTTAGTTTTACTAGAAAAATGATGTTTTGTAAAGTTTGCAAAGACACAAGCTAGTTTTTTTTAATTCAATATGACAGTATAACAGTCATACTAAATATAAAAGTTAAATAAACATAACTCCAAAACCAAACATGTGTCATGTCTAAAAATGTCTGTAATAATGTATTTATGTGAGTTTGTAAGGTTTGCAAAAACAAAAAGTAGTGTTTTACTCAATATGAAAGTAATGATCTTAGAATCCTGAGATAATGCGAAAAAAGCAATACAAATGTATTCAAACACAACTTTTAAACCAAACATGTAAATTGTCTAAAAATGCCTGTAATATTGAATCTATGTAAGTTTTACTATAATCAATTGTTTTTGTAAGGTTTGCAAATACAAAATTAGGTTTTACACATAATGACATTATAACTTTAACACTCAATATGAAAGTTATTTAATTATAACTCCTAAATACACATGAAACATGTCTAATAGCGTGAAAAAAATTATCTTTGTGAGTGTTGCTAGAAACATTTTCTTTTGTAAGGTTTGCAAAGACACAAGTTAGTTTTTTTTAACTCACTATGACAGTATAACGCCACACTCAATATGACAGTTATTTAAACATAACTCCTAAACCACACCTAAAAAATGGCTAATAATGCCTGAAATAATGCATCTTTGGGAGTTTTATTGGAAACATATGCTTTTTTTAAGGCTTGCAAACACAAAAATTATTTTTTTACTCAATATGACAGTAATCTTCTAAAAATCCTGAGATAATGTGAAAAAAGCAATACAAATGTATTACAACATAATTCCTAAACCAAACATGCAAAATGTCTGAAAATGCCTGTAATATTGAATCCATGTGAGTTTTATTTGAATCAGTTGTATGGTTTGCTAATACAAAAATTGGGTTTTATGACAAACACAAGTTAGTTTTTTTACTCAATATAACAGTTTAGCTGTCATACTATATATGAAAGTTATATAAACATAACTCCAAAACCAAACATGCATTATGTCCAAAACTGCCTGTAATATTGTATATATGTGAGTTTTACTAGAATCAGGGTTGCAAATACAAAAATTGGGTTTTATGACAGTATACTGTCACACTCAATATGACAGTTATTTAAACATAACTCAAACAACACATGCAAAATGGCTAATAATGCCTGGAGCATGTATCTAGTTAGTTTTACTAGAAAAATGGTATTTTGTAAGGTTTGCAAAGACACAAGTTAGTTGTTTTTTTTATTCAATATGACAGTACAGCTGTCATACTAAATATGAAAGTTATATAAACATTACTCTAAAACCAAACATGCATTATGTCTAAAAATGCCTGTAATATTGTATCTGTGTGAGTTTAACTAGATTTAGTTGTTTTTGTAAGGTTTGCAAATACAAAATAAGGGTTTTACTCACTATGACAGTTTACTGTCACACTCAATCTGACAGTTATTTATTTAAACATAACTCCTAAACCACACATGCAAAATGGCTAATAATGCCTGGAGATATGTATCTTTGTGAGTTTTACTAGAAACATTATATTGTGTAAGGTTTAGTTAGTTTTTGTACTCAATCTGACAGTATAACTGTCATTCTAAATCCATCCATTTTCTTCCGCTTATACGAGGTCGGGTTGCGGGGGCAGCAGCTTGAGCAGAAAATCCCAGACTTCCCTCTCCCCAGCCACTTCGTCCAGCTCTTCTCGGGGTATTCCGAGGCGTTCCCAGGCCAGCCGGGGACATAGTCTTTCCAATGTGTCCTAGGTCTTCCCCGTGGCCTCCTGCCACACCTCCCTAGAGGCGTTCGGGTGGCATCCTGAGCAGATGCCCGAACCACCTCATGCCTCCTCTCAATGTGGAGGAGCAGCGGCTTTACTTTGAGTTCCTCCCGGATGACAGAGCTTCTCACTCTGTCTCTAAGGGAGAGACCCACCACCCGGCAGAGGAAACACATTTCGGCCGCTTGTCCTTTCGGTCATAACCCAAAGCTGGGAACGTAGATCGACGGTAAATTGAGAGCTTTTCCTTCTGGCTCAGCTCCTTCTTCACCACAACGGATCGATATAGCGTCCTCAATACTGAAGACGCCGCACCAATCCGCCTGTGGATCTCTCGATCCACTCTATCCTCACTCGTGAACAAGACTCCTAGGTACTTGAACTCCTCCACTTGGGGCAAGATCTCCTCCCCAACCTGGAGATGGCACTCGACCCTTTCCTGCGCGAGAACCATGGACTTGGACATGGAGGTGCTGATTCTCATCCCAGTCGCTTCACACTCAAGGACCCTGCCGAGAGTATAGACCTGGTCTACCGTTCCACGACCAGGACGAAAACCACACTGTTCGTCCTGGATCCGAGTTTCCTCCTCTCCAGTACACATGAATAGACCTTACCGGGAAGGCTGAGGAGTGTGTTTCACGATAGTTGGAACACACCCTCCGGTTCCCCTTCTTAAAGAGAGGAACCACCACCCCGGTCTGCCAATCCAGAGGTACCGCCCCCAATGTTCACGCGATGTTGCAGAGTCTTGTCAACCAAGACAGCCCCACAGTATCCAGAGCCTTAAGGAACTCATCCACCACCGGGGCCTTGCCACAGAGGAGCTTTTTAACTACCTAGGCAACCTAAGCCCCAGAAATAGGAGAGTCCACCACAGATTCCCCAGGCACTGCTTGGCCTGTCGGTATGCCCGCTGCCTCTGGAGTCCCAGGAGCTAAAAGGCTCTTTCTTCAGCTTGACGGCATCCCTCACTGCTGGTGGCCACCAGCGAGTTCTAGGATTACCGCCACGACAGGCACCAAACACCTTGCGGCCACAGCTCCAATCAGCAGGCTCGACAAGAGAGGCACGGAACATGGTCCACTCAGACTCAATGTCCAGCACCTCCCTCGTGACATGTTCAAAGTTTTTCCTTATGTTTGAACATTGTGTTTGTTATGGACAATCCGTGACGAGCACAAAAGTCCAATAACAAAGCACCACTTGGGTTCAGATCCGGGTGGCCATTTTTTCCAATCACAACTCTCCAGGTTTCACTGTCCTTGCCAACATGAGCATTGAAGTCCCCCAACAGAACAAGGGAATCACCCGAGGGAGCACTCTCCAGTACTCCCTTAAGGGAATCCAAAAAGAGTGGGTACTCTGAGCTGCTGTTTGGTCCGTAAACACAAACAACAGTCAGGACCCGTCACCCAACCCGAAGGCGGAGGGAAGCTACCATCTCGTCTACTGGGTTAAAGTCCAACGTGCAGGCTTTGAGCAACAACAATTGCCACCCCAGCCTCTCATTGCTTGCAACGCCAGAGTGGAAGAGAGTCCAGCCCCTCTTGAGAGAACAGGTTCCAGAGCCCTTGCTGTGCGTCGAAGTGAGTCCAACTATATCTAGCCGGAACTTCTTCACCTGGCGCACCAGCTCAGGCTCTTTCCCTCCCAGCGAGGTGACGTTCCACGTCCCAAGAGCGAGCTTATGTAGCCGATAATCGGACCGCCAAGTGCCCTGCCTTCGGCTGCCGCCCAGTTCACACTGCATCCGACCTCTATGACCTCAATGGGCCCATGAGTTGTGAGCCCATTGGAGGGTTGACCCACGTTGCCTCTTCGAGCTGAGCCCGGCAGGGCCCCATGGAGACAGGCCCGGCCACCAGTCGCTCGCCATCGTGCCCCACCTCTGCGCCTGGCTCCACAGGGGAGCCACGGTGACCTGCGCCTGGGCGAGAAAAAATCTAGGTCCTCGATTTGTACTTTTCATAAAGGTCTTTGAGCTGCTCTTTGTCTGATCCCTCACCTAGGACCTTTTCTCAGGGGATCCCGAGGCGTTCCCAGGCCAGCCGGGAGACATAGTGTTCCCAATGTGTCCTGGGTCTTCCCCGTGGCTTCCAGGATGACAGAGCTTCACCTTCACCAGGGGTGTCAAACTCAAATACAGAGTGGGCCAAAGTTTAAAACTGAACAAAGCCGCGGGCCAAGGTTGAACAAATTAACCTTTTAATAGGGACCCAAACAAGTTTTGCATTGAATATTGAACAAGCAAGGCTTATATAACTTTATAGTGACATGCAAAATGGAGTTTCAAATAATAATAATAATAATTAAAAATATCAATTGCATATCAAATACAATTTAAATAAAAATTGAATGCCTCTTTTCTATTTGCAGCCTTCTGAGGTAAATATCAACATTAACTTTTTCCACAGGCTAATAAATTTGAAAATAAAATAACAATGAATAAAACAACCATTCAGGACTTTAAACTGCTCAGTTTGCAACACACTGATCTAATTTGATGTGCCCAAGCCAGATACCTGGCATCTTTTTTTAGATGCTAGTTCTTTAACGTCGGGGCTCAGGCTTTGAGCTGAGGCAACTTTCATTATCGAACGAAGGTGTTCAACAGTCATATCTCGTACACCCAATTCTAACATCATTCACACCCAGTCACAAGAAATGTGCAGCTTCAGCACGCATACACAAATGAATGCAACGCATACTTCATCAACAGCGATACAGGTTACACTGAGAGTGCCAGTATAAAAAACTTTAACACTGTTAGAAATATACGCCACACTGTGAACCCACACCAAACAAAAATAAAAAACACTTTTCAGGAGAACATCCGCACCGTAACATAACATAAACACAAAATAACAAATACCCAGAATCTTTTGCAGCACTAACTCTTTCGGGACGCTACAAAATACACCCCCGCTACCACCAAACCCCCCCCCCCCCACACACACACACACACACCTTGTAGCGTCCCGGAAGATTTAGTGCTACAAAGGGTTCCGGGTATTTGTTCTGTTGTGTTTATGTTGTGTTACGGTGCGGATGTTCTCCCGAAATGTGTTTGTCATTCTTGTTTGGTGTGGATTCACAGTGTGGCGTATATTTCTAAAAGTGTTAAAGTTTTTTATTTGGCTACCGTCAGTGTAACCTGTATCGCTGTTGATGAAGTATGCGTTGCATTCAATTGTGTGTGGGTGCAGAAGCTGCACTGACATGAAACTGGGCCGGCACACTTTTGACTAGCTGAAAAAAAGGAAAAAAAATTCGGGAGGAGTGCTGTATTCACTCCTGGGAGGGTTGGCAAGTATTAGAAGTTGCGGTGAATGCAGTGTTACAGCGGCACTGCCGCAATGTATAATCGACGGTCCAGCTTTAGTGTTAATTTGATATTGCCTCAAGGGCCAAGTCAAATTACACGTTGGGCCAAATTTGGCCCACGGGCCAGAGTTTGACACCCATGACCTTCACTGTAAAAAATTACTGTAAAAATAAAAAATTAAATTACAGTTATATACTCCATCCATCCATCCATTTTCTACCGCTTATTCCCTTCGGGGTCGCGGGGGGCGCTGGAGCCTATCTCAGCTACAATCAGGCGGAAGGCGGGGTACACCCTGGACAAGTCGCCACCTCATCGCAGGCCCAACACAGATAGACAGACAACATTCACACTCACATTCACACACTGGGGCCAATTTAGTGTTGCCAATCAACCTATCATGTTCTTCTTAAATGCAGTTAAGTACTGTAAATTTTGTTGCATTTTTCAAAAAATATCGACCAGCAGTAAGTTACTGTAAAACCTACAGTGTAATTCAGTATTTTTCAGACTTGTTTCTTGGGTCCGCCCACAATTCGTCCAACCGAGCTTCATTTCACCTGGCCGACCCTGCTAAATCCATCCTACTGCATCGTGTGTTTTTGATAATAAGGTAAGAGTCACTTGTACCTTGATGTGTCATTTTCTGTTTGAATTACTTTATATATATATTTATAAAGTCCGAAATGACATAGCGTCACAGTCAGCATCACAGACACTATCGTTGACCACGCGCATGTACCGCCGCATGCTAGCTAGCTAAGTTTTCTTCTTTTTTGTCATAGTCATCATAAAAGATGATAACTTGCAACATATGTGCTACGACTTGCAGCAATGTATTTGCGTATGTTAGACACATGCGAAGTCATAGTTGTATGCCTAATGCATCGTTTAAGTGTGCTTTCCCTAAATGCACAAGAGTTTTTTCCAACTTCTCAGCCTTCAAAACTCACAGCCGTCGTCATAAATATGGCAAGAGTAGGACTGATATGTATAGCGCAGAAGGTTTACCTTGTAATATTGTCTCATGTAGCGCGAAGTGCGATGATATACGGGCCTTTCTCCTGCATTTGAAAAGTCATATTACCGAAGGTAGGACAGTTACGTGCCCCTTCAGTCAATGTGAAAAAAGATTTACAGTTAAGTCTACTTTCACATCGCACGTGTGAAGGAAGCACTACGGCTACACTGAACGAAGTTTGACTTGATCAACAGCAAATCCAAGCAGCTCTTGTGTTATTAACACTGATGATGACTATTGTGATATGCAACTTGAGAATTCAGGATATTCCTGTTATGAAGACATGGAGGTCTACTTGCATTAAAAAAATGTTCACAGCACTGAAAAAAGGTTGAGAACCACTGCCTTAGGACAGTGGTTCTCAACCTTTTTTCAGTGATGTACCCCTTTGAACATTTTTTAACTTCAAGTACCCCCTAATCAGAGCAAAGCATTTTTGGTTGAAAAAAAGAGATAAAGAAGTAAAATACAGCACTATGTCATCAGTTTCTGATTTATTAAATTGTATAACAGTGCAAAATATTGCTCATTTGTTGTGGTCTTTCTTGAACTATTTGGAAAAAAAGATATAAAAATAACTAAAAACTTGTTGAAAAATAACCAAGTGATTCAATTATAAATAAAGATTTTTACACATAGAAGTAATCAACTTAAAGTGCCCTCTTTGGGGATTGTAATAGAGATCCATCTGGATTCATGAACTTCATTCTCAACATTTCTTCACAAAAAAAGAAATCTTTAACATCAATATTTATGGAACATGTCCACTACGCTTTAACCAAGCCTCCATTGTTTTCTACATGGATAGTTGATTGACAGTTGGTGCCGTGTGGCACCGCCAGGTAGGGTCAAACCATCATGGCATGGGGGAAACTCTGGCTTCATGGTAATGAATGGAATAGCCTACTTGATTAGTTGTTCAGTTTATGAACTTACATTCATATTTTGTCGAAGTATTATTCAATGAATATATTTATGAAGGATTTTTGAATTGTTGCTATTTTTAGAATATTTAAAAAAAATCTCACGTACCCCTTGGCATACCTTCAAGTACCCCCAGGAGTACGCGTACCCCCATTTGAGAACTACTGCCTTAGAAGACTAGATGTAAACAGAGTAAAGAGAGAGCGAGTGAGGTGGCCATTCCAAATACTTTTAAAATGCTACCCATATTGGATACTGTTTAGGAACATAAACTGCATTTCTTGACTGTACCAGTTGCTGGTGACAAAGTCACAATAAAACGTTGGATGATCAGCATGGAAGGTGATGTCTTCTGCAAAGGCGTCCAATTTAGCTTAATCTCAGGGCTTGCTGCCCTTCTTGCCACCTACTATGTGTTCAACTTGGAATACCAAGAGGAAGGTCCTCGGACATTGGAATTTGTTCAAAGGTAAATCCTCTTGATACTGTTAAAATACTGTTAGGATATTTTATTTTATATTTCTCACCTCTGTTCAGGAATTTGACTTGTCATTTCCCCAATTTTGTGCCTTAAATCAATGACTCTTCTGTTCCTTTGTGTACCTTCTTATTAGGGACCGAAGCACCAGTTTGACTCTAGGATACAGAGAAGGTAGGTAATGTGCAGGTAAAGATATGTTGACTGGGTCAAAGAAGGAAGCACCTGTTTGACCCCAGGATGCAGAAAAAGTAGGTAATTTGCAGGTAAAGATATGTTGACTGGATGATGGCAGGAAGCACCAGCTTGACCCGAGAATGCAGAGCAAGTAGGTAATGTGCGGGTGAAGATATGTTGAATGGGTAAAGGCAGGAAGCACCAGTGTGACCCCACCATGCAGGGAAGGTAGGTAATGTGCGGGTGAAGGTATGTTGAATGGGTGAAAGAAGGAAGCGCAGGTGTGGTCGAAGCCATGCAGACAAGGTAGGTATGTGCAGGTGAAGATATGTTGTATGGTGAAAGAAAGAAGCACCAGTGTGACCCAAGGATGCAGGGAAGGTAGGTAATGCGCAGGTAAAGATATGTTGAATGGGTGAAGGCAGGAAACACCAGCTAGACGCCAGGATACAGAGAAGGTAGGTAATGTGCAGGTAAAGATATGTTGAATGAGTAAAGGCAGGAAACACCAGCTTGACTCCAGGATACAGAGAAGGTAGGTAATGTGCAGGTAAAGATATGTTGAATGGGTAAATGTAGAAAGCACCAGCGTGACCACACTATGCAGAGAAGGTAGGTAATGTGCAGGTAAAGATATGTTGAATGGGTAAAGGCAAGAAGCACCAGTGTGACCCCAGGATGCAGAGAAGATAGGTAATGAGCAGGTAACGATATGTTAAATGGGTGAAAGCAGGAAACATCAGCGTAAATACACGGTCCCGTAGATGGAGAGAAAACATAAATAGAGAGAGGGATTGGGGAGGCTTTAGCATTGTCTTCCTCTCTGAATTTGTCTTAATGGGTTTTAGAGCATTCACTCATCTACAGCTGTGGTTATGGTATAGGCTCACATATATCCTAAAATTGATATTAATATTTGTGCAGTGCATATTCCTAAATAACAATGTGAGGGGGGTTCTGTATCGACTGCAAGTAATCTTCAATCACAACAGAATATCTAATATGCTTTCTCTCTTTTTTAGGCGATTCATTGGCGTTAACCCTGAGAGGGGAACAAAGGCTAGCCAGGGAAAGGTGGTGTCCAAGAAGACCGGGAAGCTGGTCCAGAAAAAGGCAGCAACTGTAAATCCTCACGTAGCCACCCTTATAAAACATCTCACAGACTTTGAGTGGGGCGTTATGTAGCCGACAACTAAACACTGGACTCGTGTTCAGTGTTTTGTCTCCAGTTAGAAATTAAGTGGACATGTTATAAATGTTAAAATGCTTTACTGAAAATAAGAAGAATGCACTAAATGTACATTGAATGTATTTGATGCACTTTAAAATAATTGGTTAATAAAAACATAATCTTGCAAGGCCATTTCTCCAGTCATTTTTATGCCAGCAGATTGCAGGGGTTTTGATTTTGAAAAATTAAAAGTTCAACTCATTAACTTCTAGTGGCATTATACTGTAAAGCTCAGTCTAAAGTGCTTACAATTATTTTACTGTAATTAACTGTTAATGGATATTACAGTAGATACACTAAAATAACAGTGTAATGCCGCTAAACAGATGACAGTATTATGCTGTGAAGCGTATATTTGATACAGCACAGTACTGTGATACTTTTTAAAGTAATAAACTGTAGTGATAAATCACAGTATGTGTGCTGTAGAAAAACAGTTTTATACTGGAACCATTAGCTGCCAGTAGGTTACTGTAATTAAACGGTGAAAATTCTTACAGTAAGGGAGAGACCCGCCACCCAGCGGAGAAAACTCATTTCGGCCACTTGTACCCGTGATCTTGTCCTTTCGGTCATAACCCAAAGCTCATGACCATAGGTGAGGATGGGAACGTAGATTGACCGGTAAATTGAGAGCTTTTCCTTCTGGCGCAGCTCCTTCTTACCACAACGAATCGATATAGCGTCCTCATTACTGAAGACGTCGCACCGATCAGCCTGTGCATCTCACGATCCACTCTTCCCTCACTCATGAACCAGGTACTTGAACTCATCCACTTGGGGCAAGATCTCCTGCCCAACCTCGAGATGGCACTCCACCCTTTCCCGGGCGAGAACCTTGGACTTGGAGGTGCTGATTCTCATCCCAGTCGCTTCACACTCGGCTGCGAACCAATCCAATGAGAGCTGAAGATCCTGGCCAGATAAAGCCATAAGGACCACATCATCTGCAAAAAGGAGAGACCTAATCCTGCAGCCACCAAACCGGATCCCCTCAACGCCATGACTGCGCCTAGAAATTCTGTCCTTAAAATGTATGAACACATTTGGTGACAAAGGGCAGCCAACACGAGGGTTGGACTCCGGTCCAACCCTCACTGGAAAGGGATCCGACTTACTGCTGGCAATGCGGACCAAGCTCTGACACTGATCATACAGGGAGCGACCCGCCACAATCAGACATGCCGATACCCCATACTCTCTGAGCACTCCCCACAGGACTTCCCGGGGTGGCCACGGTCGAATGTCTTCTCCAAGTCCACAAAGCACATGTAGACTGGTTGGACAAACTCCCATGCACACTCAAGGACCCTGCCGAGAGTATAGAGCTGGTCTACCGTTCCACGACCAGGACGAAAACCACACTGTTCGTCCTGGATCCGAGGTTCCTCCTCTCCAGTACACATGAATAGACCTTACCGGGAAGGCTGAGGAGTGTGATCTACGATAGTTGGAACACACCCTCCGGTTCCCCTTCTTAAAGAGAGGAACCACCACCCCGGTCTGCCAATCCAGAGGTACCGCCCCTGATGTCCACGCGATGTTGCAGAGTCTTGTCAACTAAAACATCCCCACAGAATCCAGAGCCTTAAGGAACTCCGGACGGAGCTCATCCACCCCCGGGGCCTTGCCACCGAGGAGCTTTTTAACTACCTTGGCAACCTAAGCTCCAGAAATAGGAGAGCCCACCACAGATTCCCCAGGCACTGCTTGGCCTGTCGGTATGCCCGCTGCCTCTGGAGTCCCATGAGCCAAAAGGACCAGATAAGCTCTTTCTTCAGCTTGACGGCATCCCACCAGCGGGTTCTAGGATTACCGCCACGACAGGCACCAAACACCTTGCGGCCACAGCTCCAATCAGCTGGCTTGACAAGAGAGGCACGGAACATGATCCATTCAGACTCAATGTCCAGCACCTCCTTTGTGACATGTTCAAAGTTCCTCCGGAGGTAGAAAAAGAAACTCTCTCTGACAGGAGACTCTGCTAGGCATTCCCAAAAGACTCTCACAATGCGTTTGGCCCTGCCAGGTCTGTCCGGGATCCTACCCCACCATCGGAGCCAGCTCACCAGGTGGTGATCGGTAGAAAGCTCGCCCCTCTCTTCACCCGAGTGTCCAAAACATGAGGCCGCAAATCCCATGACACAACTACAAAGTCAATAATGGAACTGTGGCCGAGGGTGTCCTGGTGTCAAGTGCACATATGGACACCCTTATGTTTGAACATTGTGTTTGTTATGGACAATCCGTGACGAGCACAAAAGTCCAATAACAAAGCACCACTTGGGTTCAGATCCGGGTGGCCATTTTTCCCAATCACGACTCTCCAGGTTTCAAAGTCGTTGCCAACATGAGCGTTGAAGACCCCCAGCAGAACAAAGAAATCACCCGAGGGAGCACTCTCAAGGGAATCCAAAAAGAGTGGGTACTCTGAGCTGCTGTTTGGTGCGTAAACACCAACAACAGTCAGGACCCGTCACCCAACCCGAAAGCGGAGGGAAGCTACCATCTCGTCTTCTGGGTTAAGTCCAACGTGCAGGCTTTGAGCCGGGGGGCAACAAAAATTGCCAACCCAGCCTCTCATTACTTGCAACGTCAGAGTGGAAGAGAATCCAACCCCTCTTGAGAGAACAGGTTCCAGAGCCCTTGCTGTGCGTCGAAGTGAGTCCAGCTTTATCTAGCCGGGAACTTCTCCACCTCGCGAGGTGACGTTCCACGTCCCAAGAGCGAGCTTATGTAGCCGATAATCGGACCGCCAAGTGCCCTGCCTTTGGCTTCCGCCCAGCTAACACTGCACCCGACCTCTATGACCCAGCCCATGAGTGGTGAGCCTATTGCAGGGGGGACCCACGTTGCCTCTTCGAGCTGGGCCCCATGGGCACCAGTCGCTCGCCATCGTGCCCCACCTCTGGGCCTGGCTCCACAGGGGAGCCACGGTGACCCGCGTCCGGGCGAGAAAATATTTAGGTCCTCGATTTGTACTTTTCATAAAGGTCTTTGAGCTGCTCTTTGTCTGATTCCTCACCTAGGACCTGTTTGTCTTGGGGGACCCTACCAGGGGGCATAGAAGCCCCCGGACAACATAGCTCCTAGGATCAGTGGGACACGCAAACCACAAAGGTGGCGGCTCAGAAAGCAGGTTATATAAACATAACTCCAAAACCAAACATGCAAGATGTCTAAACATGCCTGTAATATTGTATCAATGTGAGTTTTACTAGAATCGGTTGTTTTTTTAAGGCTTGCAAACACAAACATTTTTTTTTACTCAATATGACAGTAAGTTCTTAAAATGCTGAGATAATGTGAAAAAAGCAATACAAATGTATTCCAACATGATTCCTAAACCAAACATGCAAAATGTCTAAAAATGCCTGTAATATTGAATCCATGTGAGTTTTACTAGAATCATTTGTTTTTGTAAGGTTTGCAAATACAAAAATTGAGTTTTATGACGGACACAAGTTAGTTTTTTTACTCATTATAACAGTATGGATGTCATACTATATATTAAAGTTATATAAACATAACTCCAAAACCAAACGTGCATTATGTCCAAAATTGCCTGTAATATTGTATAGATGTGAGTTTTACTAGAATCAGGTTTGCAAATACAAAAATTGGGTTTTATGACAGTATACTGTCACACTCAATATGACAGTATAACTGTCATACTAAATCCATCCATTTTCTTCCGCTTATCCGAGGTCGGGTTGCGGTGGCAGCAGCCTAAGCAGAGAGCCCAGACTTCCCTCTCCCCAGCCACTTCGTCCAGCTCTTCTCGGGGGATCCCCAGGCGTTCCCAGGCCATAGTCTTTCCAATGTATCCTAGGTCTTCCCCATGGCCTCCTGCCGTTCGGACCTAGGGAGGCGTTCGGGTGGCATCCTGAGCAGATGCCCGAACCACCTCATCTGGCTCCTCTCAATGTGGAGGAGCAGCGGCTTTACACTGAGTTCCTCCCAGATGACAGAGCTTCTTACCCTATCTCTAAGGGAGAGACCTACCACCCGGCGGAGGAAACTCATTTCGGCCGCTTGTACCCGTGACCTTGTCCTTTCGGTCATAACCCAAAGCTCATGACCATAGGTGAGGATGGGAACGTTGATCGACCGGTAAATTGAAAGCTTATCCTTCTGGCTCAGCTCCTTCTTCACCACAACGGATCGATATAGCGTCCTCATTACTGAAGACGCAGCACCGATCCGCCTGTAGATCTCACAATCCACTCTATCCTCACTCGTGAATAAGACTCCTAGGTACTTGAACTCCTTCACTTGGGGCAAGATCTCTTTCCCAACCTCGAGATGGCACTCCACCCTTTCCCGGGCGAGAAACCATGGACTCGGACTTGGAGGTGCTGATTCTCATCCCAGTCGCTTCACTGCGAACCGATCCAATGAAAGCTGAAGATCTTGGCCAGTTGAAGCCATCAGGACCACATCATCTGCAAAAAGCAGAGACCTAATCCTGCAGCCACCAAACCAGGCGCAGTCATGGCGTTGAGGGGATCCTCAAAGCCATGACTGCGCCTAGATATTCTGTCCATTAAAGTTATGAACAGAATCGGTGACAAAGGGCAGCCTTGGCGGAGTCCAACCCTCACTGGAAAGGGGTCCGACATACTGCCGGCAATGCGGACCAAGCTCTGACACTGATTATACAGGGAGACACCCGCCACAATCAGACATGCCGATACTCCATACTCTCTGAGCACTTCCCACAGGATTTCCCGGGGGCCAAGGTCGAATGTCTTCTCCAAGTCCACAAAACTTATGTAGACTGGTTGGGCAAACTCCCATGCACACTCAAGGACCCTGCCGAGAGTATAGAGCTGGTCTACCGTTCCACGACCAGGACGAAAACCACACTGTTCGTCCTGGATCCGAGGTTCCTCCTCTCCATTACACATGAATAGACCTTACCGGGAAGGCTGAGGAGTGTGATCTACGATAGTTGGAACACACCCTCCGGTTCCCCTTCTTAAAGAGAGGAACCACCACCCCGGTCTGCCAATCCAGAGGTACCGCCCCCGATGTAGACGCAATGTTGCAGAGTCTTGTCAACCAAGACTGCCCCACAGCATCCAGAGCCTTAAGGAACTCCGGACGGAGGAGCTTTTTAACTACCTTGGCAACCTCAGCCCCAGAAATAGGAGAGCCCACCACAGACTTCCCAGGCACTGTTTCCTCATAGGAAGACGTGTTGGTGGGACTGAGGAGGTCTCGCTTGGCCTGTCGGTATGCCCACTGCCTCTGGAGTCCCATGAGCCAAAAGGACCCGGTGGCTCTTTCTTCAGCTTGACAGCATCCCTCACTGCTGGTGGATTACCGCCACGACAGGCACCAAACACCTTGCGGCCACAGCTTCAATCAGCTGGCTCAACAAGAGAGGAACGGAACATGGTCCACTCAGACTCAATGTCCAGCACCTCCCTCGTGACATGTTCAAAGTTCTTCCGGACATGTTCAAAGTTCTTCAGGAGACTCTGCTAGGTGTTCCCAGCAGACCTTTACAATGCGTTTGGGCCTGCCAGGTCTGACCGGCATCCTCCCCTACCATCGGAGCCAGCTCACCACCAGGTGGTGGTTGGTATAAAGCTCTGCCCCTCTCTTCACCGAGTGTCCAAAACATGAGGCCGCAAATCCCATGACACAACTACAAAGTCAATCATGCGGCCGAGGGTGTCCTTGTGCCAAGTGCACATATGGACACCCTTATGTTTGAACATTGTGTTTGTTATGGACAATCCGTGACAAGCACAAAAGTCCAATAACAAAGCACCACTTGGGTTCAGATCCGGGTGGCCATTTTTCCCAATCACGACTCTCCAGGTTTCACTGTCGTTGCCAACATAGCGTTGAAGTCCACCAGCAGAACAAGGGAATCACCCGAGGGAGCACTCTCCAGTACTCCCTCAAGGGAATCCAAAAATAGCTGGTACTCTGAGCTGCTGTTTGGTGTGTAAACACAAACAACAGTCAGGACCCGTCACCCAACCCGAAGGCTGAAGGAAGCTACCATCTCGTCTATTGGGTTTAAAGTCCAACGTGCAGGCTTTGAGCCAGGGGGCAACAAGAATTGCCACCCCAGCCTCTCATTAGTTGCAACGCCAGTGTGGAATCTCTTCCACTCTGGCGTTGCAACTAATGAAAGTTCAGCTCAGTCCAGCCCCTCTGAGAGAACAGGTTCCAGAGCCCTTGCTGTGAGTCCAACTATATCTAGCCGGGAACGTCTCCACCTCAAGCACCAGCTCAGGCTCCTTCCCTCCCAGCGAGGTGACGTTCCATGTCCCAAGAGCGAGCTTATGTAGCCGATAATCGGACCACCAAGTGCCCTGCCTTCGGCTGCCGCCCAGCTCACACTGCACCCTCTATGACCTAACCCATGAGTGGTGAGCCCTGGAGGGGGGATCCATGTTGCCTCTTCGAGCTGAGCACGGCTGGGCCCCATGGGGACAGGCCCGTCAATCGCCATCGTGCCACACCTCTGGGCCTGGCTCCACAGGGGAGCCACGGTGACCTGCGTCCGGGCGAGAAAAAAATCTAGGTCCTCAATTGTACTTTTAATAAAGGTCTTTGAGCTGCTCTTTGTCTGATCCCTCACCTAGGACCTGTTTGTCTTGGGAGACCATAGAAGCCCCCGGACAACATAGTTCCTGGATCAGTGGGACACGCAAACCACAAAGGTGGCGGCTCAGAAAGCAGGTTATATAAATATAACTCCAAAACCAAACATGCAATATGTCTAAACATGCCTGTAATATTGTATCAATGTGAGTTTTCCTAGAATCGGTTGTTTTTGTAAGGTTTGCAAATACAAAAAATAGGTTTTACTCACAATGACAAAATCACACTCAATATGACAGTTATTTAAACATAACTCATAAACCACACAAAAAAATGGCTAATAATGCCTGAAATAATGAATCATTGGGAGTTTTACTGAGTTTTACATTTTGCAAACACAAAAAGTAGTTTTTTACTTGACTGTAATGTTCTTAGAACCCTGAGATAATGGGGAAAAAGCAATAAAAATGTATTTAAACCTGACTCCTAAACAACAAATGCAAAATGGCTAATAATGCCTAGGGAGACATGTAACGTTGTTAGTTTAAAAAAATGATCTTTTGTAAAGATATCAAAGACACAAGCTAGTTTTTTTTATTCAATATGACAGTATAACAGTCATACTAAATATGAAAGTTATATAATCATAACTCCGAAACCAAACATGTGTCATGTCTAAAAATGCCTGTAATAATGTATTAATGTGAGTTTGTAAGGTTTGCAAAAACAAAAAGTAGTGTTTTCCTCAATATGAAAGTAATGATCTTAGAATCCTGAGATAATGCGAAAAAAGCAATAAAAATGTATTTAAACATAACTCCTAAAAAACCCAGGCAAAATGGGTAATAATGCCTGGAGACATGTATCTTTGTTAGTTTTACTAGGAAATGTATATTTTGTAAAGTTTGCAAAGACACAAGCTAGTTTTTTTTATTCAATATGACAGTATAACAGTCATACTAAATATAAAAGTTATATAAACATAACTCCAAAACCAAACATGTGTCATGTCTAAAAATGTCTGTAATAATGTATTTATGTGAGTTTGTAAGGTTTGCAAAAACAAAAAGTAGTTTTTTCCTCAATATGAAAGTAATGATCTTAGAATCCTGAGATAATGCGAAAAAAGCAATAAAAATGTATTTAAACATAATTCCTAAACAACCCATGCAAAATGGGTAATAATGCCTGGAGACATGTATCTTTGTTAGTTTTACTAGAAAAATGATCTTTTGTAAAGTTTGCAAAGACATAAGCTAGTTTTTTTTATTCAATATGACAGTATAACAGTCATACTAAATATAAAAGTTATATAAACATAACTCCAAAACCAAACATGTGTCATGTCTAAAAATGTCTGTAATAATGTATTTATGTGAGTTTGTAAGGTTTGCAAAAACAAAAAGTAGTTTTTTCCTCAATATGAAAGTAATGATCTTAGAATCCTGAGATAATGCGAAAAAAGCAATAAAAATGTATTTAAACATAATTCCTAAACAACCCATGCAAAATGGGTAATAATGCCTGGAGACATGTATCTTTGTTAGTTTTACTAGAAAAATGATCTTTTGTAAAGTTTGCAAAGACATAAGCTAGTTTTTTTTATTCAATATGACAGTATAACAGTCATACTAAATATAAAAGTTATATAAACATAACTCCAAAACCAAACATGTGTCATGTCTAAAAATGTCTGTAATAATGTATTTATGTGATTTTGTAAGGTTTGCAAAAACAAAAAGTAGTTTTTTCCTCAATATGAAAGTAATGATCTTAGAATCCTGAGATAATGCGAAAAAAGCAATAAAAATGTATTTAAACATATTTCCTAAACACCCCATGCAAAATGGGTAATAATGCCTGGAGATATATATATATATATATATATATATATATATATATATATATATATATATATATATATATATATATATATATATATATATATATATATATATATATATATATATATATATATATATATATATATATATCCCTCTTTGTTAGTTTTACTAGAAAAATGATCTTTTGTAAAGTTTGTAAAGACACAAGCTAGTTTTTTTTATTCAATATGACAGTATAACAGTCATACTAAATATAAAAGTTATATAAACATAACTCCAAAACCAAACATGTGTCATGTCTAAAAATGTCTGTAATAATGTATTTATGTGAGTTTGTAAGGTTTGCAAAAACAAAAAGTAGTTTTTTCCTCAATATGAAAGTAATTATCTTAGAATCCTGAGATAATGCGAAAAAAGCAATAAAAATGTATTTAAACATATTACCTAAACACCCCATGCAAAATGGGTAATAATGCCTGGAGACATGTATCTTTGTTAGTTTTACTAGAAAAATTATCTTTTGTAAAGTTTGCAAAGACACAAGCTAGTTTTTTTTTTATTCAATATGACAGTATAACAGCCATACTAAATATAAAAGTTATATAAACATAACTCCAAAACCAAACATGTGTCATGTCTAAAAATGTCTGTAATAATGTATTTATGTAAGTTTGTAAAGTTTGCAAAAACAAAAAGTAGTTTTTTCCTCAATATGAAAGTAATGATCTTAGAATCCTGAGATAATGCTAAAAAAAGCAATAAAAATGTATTTAAACATATAACCTAAACACCCCATGCAAAATGGCTAATAATGCCTGGAGACATGTATCTTTGTTAGTTTTACTAGAAAAATGATCTTTTGTAAAGTTTGCAAAGACACAAGCTAGTTTTTTTTAATTCAATATGACAGTATAACAGTCATACTAAATATATAAGTTATATAAACATAACTCCAAAACCAAACATGTGTCATGTCTAAAATGTCAGTAATAATGTATTTAGGTGAGTTTGTAAGGTTTAAAAAAACAAAAAGTAGTTTTTTACTCAATATGAAAGTAATGATCTTAGAATCCTGAGATAATGCGAAAAAAGCAATAAAAATGTATTTCAACATAACTCCTAAACAACCCAGGCAAAATGGGTAATAATGCCTGGAGACATGTATCTTTGTTAGTTTTACTAGGAAATGTATATTTTGTAAAGTTTGCAAAGACACAAGCTAGTTGTTTTTTTTCAATAAGACAGTATAACAGTCATACTAAATATGAAAGTTATATAAACATAACTCCAGAACCAAACGTGTGTCATGTCTAAAATTGCCTATAATAATGTATTTATGTGAGTTTGTAAGGTTTGCAAAAACAAAAAGTAGTTTTTTCCTCAATATGAAAGTAAGGATTTTAGAATCCTGAGATAATACGAAAAAAGCAATAAAAATGTATTTAAACATAATTCCTAAACAACCCATGCAAAATGGCTAATAATGCCTGGAGACATGTATCTTTGTTAGTTTTACTAGAAAAATGATATTTTGTAAAGTTTGCAAAGACACAAGCTAGTTTTTTTAATTCAATATGACAGTATAACAGTCATACTAAATATAAAAGTTATATAAACATAACTCCAAAACCAAACATGTGTCATGTCTAAAAATGCCTGTAATAATGTATTTATGTGAGTTTGTAAGGTTTGCAAAAACAAAAAGTAGTTTTTTCCTCAATATGAAAGTAATGATCTAAGAATCCTGAGATAATGCGAAAAAAGCAATAAAAATGTCTTTAAACATAATTCCTAAACAACCCATGCAAAATGGGTAATAATGCCTGGAGACATGTATCTTTGTTGGTTTTACTAGAAAAATGATCTTTTGTAAAGTTTGCAAAGACAAAAGCTAGTTTTTTTTATTCAATATGACAGTATAACAGTCATACTAAATATGCAAGTTATATAAACATAACTCCAAAACCAAACATGTGTCATGTCTAAAAATGTCTGTAATAATGTATTTATGTGAGTTTGTAAGGTTTGCAAAAACAGAAAGTAGTTTTTTACTCAAATGAAAGTAATGATCTTAGAATCCTGAGATAATGCTAAAAAAGCAATAAAAATGTATTTAAACATATTTCCTAAACACCCTTTGCAAAATGGGTAATAATGTCTGGAGACATGTATCTTTGTTAGTTTTACTAGAAAAATGATCTTTTGTAAAGTTTGCAAAGACACAAGCTAGTTTTTTTTATTCAATGTGACAGTATAACAGTCATACTAAATATGAAAGTTATATAAACATAACTCATAAACCAAACATGTGTCATGTCTAAAAATGTCTGTAATAATGTATTTATGTGAGTTTGTAAGGTTTGCAAAAACAAAAAGTAGTTTTTTCCTCAATATGAAAGTAATGATCTTAGAATCCTGAGATAATGCGAAAAAAGCAATAAAAATGTATTCAAACATATTTCCTAAACACCCCATGCAAAATGGGTAATAATGCCTGGAGACATGTATCTTTGTTAGTTTTACTAGAAAAATGATCTTTTGTAAAGTTTGCAAAGACACAAGCTAGTTTTTTTTATTCAATATGACAGTATAACAGTCATACTAAATATAAAAGTTATATAAACATAACTCCAAAACCAAACATGTGTCATGTCTAAAAATGTCTGTAATAATGTATTTATGTGAGTTTGTAAGGTTTGCAAAAACAAAAAGTAGTTTTTTCCTCAATATGAAAGTAATGATCTTAGAATCCTGAGATAATGCGAAAAAAGCAATAAAAATGTATTTAAACATATTTCCTAAACACCCCATGCAAAATGGGTAATAATGCCTGGAGACATGTATCTTTGTTAGTTTTACTAGAAAAATGATCTTTTGTAAAGTTTGCAAAGACACAAGCTAGTTTTTTTTATTCAATATGACAGTATAACAGTCATACTAAATATAAAAGTTATATAAACATAACTCCAAAACCAAACATGTGTCATGTCTAAAAATGTCTGTAATAATGTATTTATGTGAGTTTGTAAGGTTTGCAAAAACAAAAAGTAGTTTTTTACTCAATATGAAAGTAATGATCTTAGAATCCTGAGATAATGCGAAAAAAGCAATAAAAATGTATTTAAACATATTTCCTAAACACCCCATGCAAAATGGGTAATAATGCCTGGAGACATGTATCTTTGTTAGTTTTACTAGAAAAATGATCTTTTGTAAAGTTTGCAAAGACACAAGCTAGTTTTTTTTATTCAATATGACAGTATAACAGTCATACTAAATATAAAAGTTATATAAACATAACTCCAAAACCAAACATGTGTCATGTCTAAAAATGTCTGTAATAATGTATTTATGTGAGTTTGTAAGGTTTGCAAAAACAAAAAGTAGTTTTTTCCTCAATATGAAAGTAATGATCTTAGAATCCTGAGATAATGCGAAAAAAGCAATAAAAATGTATTTAAACATATTTCCTAAACACCCCATGCAAAATGGGTAATAATAACTGGAGACATGTATCTTTGTTAGTTTTACTAGAAAAATGATCTTTTGTAAAGTTTGCAAAGACACAAGCTAGTTTTTTTTATTCAATATGACAGTATAACAGTCATACTAAATATAAAAGTTATATAAACATAACTCCAAAACCAAACATGTGTCATGTCTAAAAATGTCTGTAATAATGTATTTAGGTGAGTTTGTAAGGTTTGCAAAAACAAAAAGTAGTTTTTTCCTCAATATGAAAGTAATGATCTTAGAATCCTGAGATAATGCGAAAAAAGCAATAAAAATGTATTTCAACATAACTCCTAAACAACCCAGGCAAAATGGGTAATAATGCCTGGAGACATGTATCTTTGTTGGTTTTACTAGGAAATGTATATTTTGTAAAGTTTGCAAAGACACAAGCTAGTTGTTTTTATTCAATAAGACAGTATAACAGTCATACTAAATATGAAAGTTATATAAACATAACTCCAGAACCAAACGTGTGTCATGTCTAAAATTGCCTATAATAATGTATTTATGTGAGTTTGTAAGGTTTGCAAAAACAAAAAGTAGTTTTTTCCTCAATATGAAAGTAAGGATTTTAGAATCCTGAGATAATGCGAAAAAAGCAATAAAAATGTATTTAAACATAATTCCTAAACAACCCATGCAAAATGGCTAATAATGCCTGGAGACATGTATCTTTGTTAGTTTTACTAGAAAAATGATCTTTTGTAAAGTTTGCAAAGACACAAGCTAGTTTTTTTAAATTCAATATGACAGTATAACAGTCATACTAAATATAAAAGTTATATAAACATAACTCCAAAACCAAACATGTGTCATGTCTAAAAATGTCTGTAATAATGTATTTATGTGAGTTTGTAAGGTTTGCAAAAACAAAAAGTAGTTTTTTCCTCAATATGAAAGTAAGGATTTTAGAATCCTGAGATAATGCGAAAAAAGCAATAAAAATGTATTTAAACATAATTCCTAAACAACCCATGCAAAATGGCTAATAATGCCTGGAGACATGTATCTTTGTTAGTTTTACTAGAAAAATGATCTTTTGTAAAGTTTGCAAAGACACAAGCTAGTTTTTTTTATTCAATATGACAGTATAACAGTCATACTAAATATAAAAGTTATATAAACATAACTCCAAAACCAAACATGTGTCATGTCTAAAAATGTCTGTAATAATGTATTTATGTGAGTTTGTAAGGTTTGCAAAAACAAAAAGTAGTGTTTTACTCAATATGAAAGTAATGATCTTAGAATCCTGAGATAATGCGAAAAAAGCAATACAAATGTATTCAAACACAACTTTTAAACCAAACATGTAAATTGTCTAAAAATGCCTGTAATATTGAATCTATGTACGTTTTACTAGAATCAATTGTTTTTGTAAGGTTTGCAAATACAAAAATTAGGTTTTACACATAATGACATTATAACTTTAACACTCAATATGAAAGTTATTTAATTATAACTCCTAAATACACATGAAACATGTCTAATAGCGTGAAAAAAATTATCTTTGTGAAAGTTGCTAGAAACATTTTCTTTTGTAAGGTTTGCTAAGACACAAGTTAGTTTTTTTTAACTCACTATGACAGTATAACGCCACACTCAATATGACAGTTATTTAAACATAACTCCTAAACTACACCTGAAAAATGGCTAATAATGCCTGAAATAATGCATCTTTGGGAGTTTTATTGGAAAAATATGCTTTTTTTAAGGCTTGCAAACACAAAAATTATTTTTTTACTCAATATGACAGTAATGTTCTAAAAATCCTGAGATAATGTGAAAAAAGCAATACAAATGTATTACAACATAATTCCTAAACCAAACATGCAAAATGTCTGAAAATGCCTGTAATATTGAATCCATGTGAGTTTTATTTGAATTGTTGTATGGTTTGCTAATACAAAAATTGGGTTTTATGACAAACACAAGTTAGTTTTTTTACTCAATATAACAGTTTAGCTGTCATACTATATATGAAAGTTATATAAACATAACTCCAAAACCAAACATGCATTATGTCCAAAACTGCCTGTAATATTGTTTATATGTGCGTTTTACTAGAATCAGGGTTGCAAATACAAAAATTGGGTTTTATGACAGTATACTGTCACACTCAATATGACAGTTATTTAAACATAACTCAAACAACACATGCAAAATGGCTAATAATGCCTGGAGCATGTATCTAGTTAGTTTTACTAGAAAAATTGTATTTTGTAAGGTTTGCAAAGACACAAGTTAGTTGTTTTTTTTATTCAATATGACAGTACAGCTGTCATACTAAATATGAAAGTTATATAAACATTACTCTAAAACCAAACATGCATTATGTCTAAAAATGCCTGTAATATTGTATCTGTGTGAGTTTAACTAGATTTAGTTGTTTTTGTAAGGTTTGCAAATACAAAATAAGGGTTTTACTCACTATGACAGTTTACTGTCACACTCAATCTGACAGTTATTTATTTAAACATAACTCCTAAACCACACATGCAAAATGGCTAATAATGCCTGGAGATATGTATCTTTGTGAATTTTACTAGAAACATTATATTGTGTAAGGTTTAGTTAGTTTTTGTACTCAATCTGACAGTATAACTGTCATTCTAAATCCATCCATTTTCTTCCGCTTATCCGAGGTCGGGTTGCGGGGGCAGCAGCCTGAGCAGAAAATCCCAGACTTCCCTCTCCCCAGCCACTTCGTCCAGCTCTTCTCGGGGTATTCCGAGGCGTTCCCAGGCCAGCCGGGGACATAGTCTTTCCAATGTGTCCTAGGTCTTCCCCGTGGCCTCCTGCCACACCTCCCTAGAGGCGTTCGGGTGGCATCCTGAGCAGATGCCCGAACCACCTCATGGCTCCTCTCAATGTGGAGGAGCAGCGGCTTTACTTTGAGTTCCTCCCTCTAAGGGAGAGACCCACCACCCGGCAGAGGAAACACATTTCGGCCGCTTGTCCTTTCGGTCATAACCCAAAGCTGGGAACGTAGATCGACGGTAAATTGAGAGCTTTTCCTTCTGGCTCAGCTCCTTCTTCACCACAACGGATCGATATAGCGTCCTCAATACTGAAGACGCCGCACCAAGCCGCCTGTGGATCTCTCGATCCACTCTATCCTCACTCGTGAACAAGACTCCTAGGTACTTGAACTCCTCCACTTGGGGCAAGATCTCCTCCCCAACCTGGAGATGGCACCTTTCCTGCGCGAGAACCATGGACTTGGACTTGGAGGTGCTGATTCTCATCCCAGTCGCTTCACACTCAAGGACCCTGCCGAGAGTATAGACCTGGTCTACCGTTCCACGACCAGGACGAAAACCACACTGTTCGTCCTGGATCCGAGTTTCCTCCTCTCCAGTACACATGAATAGACCTTACCGGTAAGGCTGAGGAGTGTGTTTCACGATAGTTGGAACACACCCTCCGGTTCCCCTTCTTAAAGAGAGGAACCACCACCCCGGTCTGCCAATCCAGAGGTACCGCCCCCAATGTTCACGCGATGTTGCAGAGTCTTGTCAACCAAGACAGCCCCACAGTATCCAGAGCCTTAAGGAACTCATCCACCACCGGGGCCTTGCCACAGAGGAGCTTTTTAACTACCTAGGCAACCTAAGCCCCAGAAATAGGAGAGTCCACCACAGATTCCCCAGGCACTGCTTGGCCTGTCGGTATGCCCGCTGCCTCTGGAGTCCCATGAGCCAAAAGGACCCGATAGGCTCTTTCTTCAGCTTGACGGCATCCCTCACTGCTGGTGGCCACCAGCGAGTTCTAGGATTACCGCCACGACAGGCACCAAACACCTTGCGGCCACAGCTCCAATCAGCAGGCTCGACAAGAGAGGCACGGAACATGGTCCACTCAGACTCAATGTCCAGCACCTCCCTCGTGACATGTTCAAAGTTCTTCCTTATGTTTGAACATTGTGTTTGTTATGGACAATCCGTGACGAGCACAAAAGTCCAATAACAAAGCACCACTTGGGTTCAGATCCGGGTGGCCATTTTTCCCAATCACGACTCTCCAGGTTTCACTGTCCTTGCCAACATGAGCATTGAAGTCCCCCAACAGAACAAGGGAATCACCCGAGGGAGCACTCTCCAGTACTCCCTCAAGGGAATCCAAAAAGAGTGGGTACTCTGAGCTGCTGTTTGGTGCGTAAACACAAACAACAGTCAGGACCCGTCACCCAACCCGAAGGCGGAGGGAAGCTACCATCTCGTCTACTGGGTTAAAGTCCAACGTGCAGGCTTTGTGCAACAACAATTGCCACCCCAGCCTCTCATTGCTTGCAACGCCAGAGTGGAAGAGAGTCCAGCCCCTCTTGAGAGAACAGGTTCCAGAGCCCTTGCTGTGCATCGAAGTGAGTCCAACTATATCTAGCCGGAACTTCTTTACCTGGCGCACCAGCTCAGGCTCTTTCCCTCCCAGCGAAGTAACGTTCCACGTCCCAAGAGCGAGCTTATGTAGCCGATAATCGGACCGCCAAGTGCCCTGCCTTCGGCTGCCGCCCAGTTCACACTGCATCCGACCTCTATGACCTCAATGGGCCCATGAGTGGTGAGCCCATTGGAGGGTTGACCCACGTTGCCTCTTCGAGCTGAGCCCGGCAGGGCCCCATGGAGACAGGCCCGGCCACCAGTCGCTCGCCATCGTGCCCCACCTCTGCGCCTGGCTCCACAGGGGAGCCACGGTGACCTGCGCCTGGGCGAGAAAAAATCTAGGTCCTCGATTTGTACTTTTCATAAAGGTCTTTGAGCTGCTCTTTGTCTGATCCCTCACCTAGGACCTTTTCTCAGGGGATCCCGAGGCGTTCCCAGGCCAGCCGGGAGACATAGTGTTCCCAATGTGTCCTGGGTCTTCCCCGTGGCCTCCAGGATGACAGAGCTTCACCTTCCCCAGGGGTGTCAAACTCAAATACAGAGTGGGCCAAAGTTTAAAACTGAACAAAGGCCAAGGTTGAACAAATTAACCTTTTAATAGGGACCCAAACAAGTTTTGCATACAATGAATAAAACAACCATTCAGGACTTTAAACTGCTCAGTTTGCAACACACTGATCTAATTTGATGTGCCCAAGCCAGATACCTGGCATCTTTTTTTAGATGCTAGTTATTTAATGTCGGGGCTCAGGCTTTGAGCTGAGGCAACTTTCATTATCGAACGAAGGTGTTCAACAGTCATATCTCGTACACCCGATTCTAACATCATTCAGACCCAGTCACAAGATATGTGCAGCTTCAGCACGCATACACAAATGAATGCAACACATACTTCATCAACAGCGATACAGGTTACACTGAGGGTGCCAGTATAAAAAACTTTAACATGCAAGATGTCTAAACATGCCTGTAATATTGTATCAATGTGAGTTTTACTAGAATCGGTTGTTTTTTTAAGGCTTGCAAACACAAAAAGTTTTTTTTACTCAATATGACAGTAAGTTCTTAAAATGCTGAGATATTGTGAAAAAAACAATACAAATGTATTCCAACATGATTCCTAAACCAAACATGCAAAATGTCTAAAAATGCCTGTAATATTGAATCCATGTGAGTTTTACTAGAATCATTTGTTTTTGTAAGGTTTGCAAATACAAAAATTGAGTTTTATGACAGACACAAGTTAGTTTTTTCATTCATTATAACAGTATAGATGTCAAACTATATATTAAAGTTATATGAACATAACTCCAAAACCAAACGTGAATTATGTCCAAAATTGCCTGTAATATTGTATAGATGTGAGTTTTACTAGAATCAGGTTTGCAAATACAAAAATTGGGTTTTATGACAGTATACTGTCGCACTCAATATGACAGTATAACTGTCATACTAAATCCATCCATTTTCTTCCGCTTATCCGAGGTCGGGTTGCGGTGGCAGCAGCCTAAGCAGAGAGCCCAGACTTCCCTCTCCCCAGCCACTTCGTCCAGCTCTTCTCGGGGGATCCCGAGGCGTTCCCAGGCCATAGTCTTTCCAATGTATTTTAGGTCTTCCCCATGGCCTCCTGCCGTTCGGACCTAGGGAGGCGTTCGGGTGGCATCCTGAGCAGATGCCCGAACCACCTCATCTGGCTCCTCTCAATGTGGAGGAGCAGCGGCTTTACACTGAGTTCCTCCCAGATGACAGAGCTTCTCACCCTATCTCTAAGGGAGAGACCCACCACCCGGCGGAGGAAACTCATTTCGGCCGCTTGTACCCGTGACCTTGTCCTTTCTGTCATAACCCAAAGCTCATGAACATAGGTGAGGATGGGAACGTTGATCGACCGGTAAATTGAAAGCTTTTCCTTCTGGCTCAGCTCCTTCTTCACCACAACGGATCGATATAGCGTCCTCATTACTGAAGACGCCGCACCGATCCGCCTGTAGATCTCACAATCCACTCTATCCTCACTCGTGAACAAGACTCCTAGGTACTTGAACTCCTTCACTTGGGGCAAGATCTCTTTCCCAACCTCGAGATGGCACTCCACCCTTTCCCGGGCGAGAACCATGGACTCAGACTTGGAGGTGCTGATTCTCATCCCAGTCGCTTCACTGCGAACCGATCCAATGAAAGCTGAAGATCTTGGCCAGTTGAAGCCATCAGGACCACATCATCTGCAAAAAGCAGAGACCTAATCCTGCAGCCACCAAACCAGGCGCAGTCATGGCGTTGAGGGGATCCTCAAAGCCATGACTGTGCCTAGATATTCTGTCCATTAAAGTTATGAACAGAATCGGTGACAAAGGGCAGCCTTGGCGGAGTCCAACCCTCACTGGAAAGGGGTCCGACTTACTGCCGGCAATGCGGACCAAGCTCTGACACTGATCATACAGGGAGACACCCGCCACAATCAGACATGCCGATACCCCATACTCTCTGAGCACTCCCCACAGGATTTACCGGGGGCCAAGGTCGAATGTTTTCTCCAAGTCCACAAAGCAAATGTAGACTGGTTGGACAAACTCCCATGCACACTCAAGGACCCTGCCGAGAGTATAGAGCTGGTCTACCGTTCCACGACCAGGACAAAAACCACACTGTTCGTCCTGGATCCGAGGTTCCTCCTCTCCAGTACACATGAATAGACCTTACCGGGAAGGCTGAGGAGTGTGATCTACGATAGTTGGAACACACCCTCCGCTTCCCCTTCTTAAAGAGAGGAACCACCACCCCGGTCTGCCAATCCAGAGGTACCGCCCCTGATGTCCACGCGATGTTGCAGAGTCTTGTCAACTAAAACATCCGCACAGAATCCAGAGCCTTAAGGAACTCCGGACGGAGCTCATCCACCCCCGGGGCCTTGCCACCGAGGAGCTTTTTAACTACCTTGGCAACCTCAGCCCCAGAAATAGGAGAGCCCACCACAGATTCCCCAGGCACTGCTTGGCCTGTCGGTATGCCCGCTGCCTCTGGAGTCCCATGAGCCAAAAGGACCAGATAAGCTCTTTCTTCAGGTTGACGGCATCCCGCACTGCTGGTGGCCACCAGCGGGTTCTAGGATTACCGCCACGACAGGCACCAAACACCTTGCGGCCACAGCTCCAATCAGATGGCTTGACAAGAGAGGCACGGAACATGATCCATTCAGACTCAATGTCCTTTGTGACATGTTCAAAGTTCCTCCGGAGGTGGAAAAAGAAACTCTCTCTGACAGGAGACTCTGCTAGGCATTCCCAAAAGACTCTCACAATGCTTTTGGGCCTGCCAGGTCTGTCCGGGATCCTACCCCATCATCGGAGCCAGCTCACCAGGTGGTGATCGGTAGAAAGCTCGCCCCTCTCTTCACCCGAGTGTCCAATACATGAGGCCGCAAATCCCATGACACAACTACAAAGTCAATAATGGAACTGCGGCCGAGGGTGTCCTGGTGCCAAGTGCACATATGGACACCCTTATGTTTGAACATTGTGTTTGTTATGGACAATAGCAACATTACATGCGATAACAAATTGTCAATTATTCATTTTAATAGCAGAAGCTTGTATGCAAACTACAACAACATTAAGAACTTTTTGGAACACATCAACGAACCATTCAAAGTGATTGCTGTTACAGAAACATGGATTGATGATAAAAAAGGAATAGATTTTGATCTGGAGGGATATGAACTAAACTACATCAACAGAACCAACAAAAATGTAGGAGGAGTAGCTGTGTACGTGATGAAGAACCTGAACTACAAAGTGGTAAAAAACATGTCATTTGCTATAGATAATATCTTAGAATGTATAACCATTGAAATATGTCAGGAAAAAAGCAAAACATTTTCATCAGTTGTATATATAGATCACCTAAGTCAAGTATAGAAACATTTGAAGAATGGATCAAGGCAACTTACATGGACAATGGTCAAAGAATAATGTTCTTATGTGGTGACTTTAATATTGACTTATTGAACCCTAACAAGCAAAAGTCTATTAATGACTTCATTGATACAATGTACAGCATCAGTTTATATCCAAAAATCACAAAGCCAAGTAGAATCACAGCACACTGTGCCACGCTTATTGATAATATTTTTACCAATGAGTTTGACAATAACACTACAAGTGGTCTACTTATTACCGACGTTAGTGATCATCTGCCAGTTTTTACAATATATGATGGACACTACAAGAAGAAAATGGAAGACAAAAGGACATTTCGAAGACTGTGCACAGAGAAGAGGATGACTGCTTTCAAAATTGAGCTACAAAAGCAAGATTGGGACAATGTGTACAATGAAAAAGAGGTTGATGAAGCATATGAACATTTCTTAAACAAGTTCATAATACTTTATGACAAACATTGTCCATGGATACAACTTAGTAATAAACAGAGAAAGAATAACCAACCATGGATGACAAAAGGATTAAAAAATGCTTGTAAGAAGAAGAATACACTATATAGAGAATTTATAGCACAAAGAACTATAGAGGCAGAAATTAAGTACAAAAAGTATAAAAACAAGTTAACAGAAATACTACGATCATGTAGAAAAGAATATTACAGTGAATTATTGGAAAGGAACAAAAAAAAATATGAGAGCAACATGGGGCATCCTCAATAGCATTATTAAAAATGGCACAAAGAGGGACTACCCTCAATACTTTTTAGACGGAAATAAAAACAATGACAACATAAAGGAAGTAGTTGAAAGCTTCAATAATTATTTTGTAAATATTGGACCAAAATTGGAAGAAAGGATTCCAGACCCAGTTCCAATTGAGGACTATAATGATACCATAGAGCGAAATCCCAACTCCATGTTCCTCAGTAATGTGACACAGGAGGAAATAGTTATAATCGTGAAAAAATGTAAATCTAAGACTTCAACTGATGTAATGGAATTGATATGGATACGATAAAAAGGTTATAGAAGAGATATCAGGACCATTAATGTATATTAGTAACCTATAATTTCAAACAGGTACATTTCCAAACAAAATGAAAATAGCTAAAGTTGCACCAATTTATAAGACTGGAGATAAACATCAATTTACAAATTATAGACCTGTTTCTTTACTTCCACAATTTTCTAAAATCATTGAAAAACTGTTTAATAACAGATTAGAGAGTTTCATAAATAAAAATAGAATACTCGAAGAGAACCAATATGGATACAGAGCTAACGTCTCAACTTCAATGGCTTTAATTGAAATCACAGAAGAAATTACCAATGCAATAGACAGTAAAAAAATGTGCAGCAGCAGTTTTTATGGATCTAACTAAAGCATTTGACACAATTAATCACAATATTTTAATCAAAAAACTAGAACGATATGGCATCAGAGGGTTAGTCTTAAACTGGATAAGAAGTTATCTAACGAACAGGAAACAATACGTGAAGCTAGGCGTACACATGTCTACAACGCTAAATATATCCTGTGGTGTACCTCAGGGATCAATATTAGGACCTAAATTATTCAATCTCTATATAAATGACATTTGTAAAGTTACAAAAGATTTAAAGTTAGTATTATTTGCGGATGATACAACAGCGTTTTGTTCAGGAGAGAACACACAGGAGATAATACAAATAATAACAGAAGAAATTAACAAATTAAAAAGATGGTTTGACAAAAACAGACTATCGTTGAATCTTAGTAAAACTAAAATAATGCTATTTGGTAATAGTAGAAGAGAAAGTCAAACACAAATACAAATAGACGGAATAGAAATTGAAAGAGTAAATGAAACCAAATTTCTAGGTATAATGATTGATGATAAATTGAACTGGAAATCTCACGTAAAAAATATACAACATAAAGTAGCAAGAAACACGTCAATAATGAATAAAGCAAAACATGTTCTAGACAAAAAATCACTTCATAGTCTATACTGCTCACTAGTGTTACCATATCTGAGCTACTGTGTAGAAATATGGGGAAATAATTACAAAAGTACACTTCATTCATTAACGGTGTTACAAAAAAGATCAGTTAGAATAATACATAATGTTGGATATAGAGAACATACAAATCCTTTATTTATTGAATCAAAGATACTGAAATTCCACGACATAGTGAATTTGCAAACAGCTAAAATTATGCACAAAGCAAACTATAACCTGCTACCCAAGAATATACAACAATTCTTCTCAACAAAAGAGGAGAAATATAATCTTAGAGAAAAATGTAATTTAAAACATTTGTATGCACGTACAACACTTAAGACCTTCAGTATATCAGTATGTGGAATTAAATTATGGAATGGATTAAGCAAAGCAATCAAACAATGTACTAATATGATCCACTTCAAGAAACTCTTCAAACTCAAAGTGTTTACAAAGTACAAAGAAGAAGAACCATGACAAACATTTTCAATTTATTTCATCCATTCATTCAGTCATTCTTAAAGTAATCTTACTTATCTCATCATATGAAATATGACTTTCTTCACCAATTATTATTTTTAAATTCTTACTATTATTTATTTATTTATTTTTATTGTGATTACATATGGAGTTTATTGTGAAAAAATTGAGAACGGGAAGTGAATAAAAAAAGTTTCAGCAACTGTTATGTAAAGAAAAGGGGTAGGATTAAATAAGCTCTGCTTCTTCCTACTCCTTTTCGAACATGTTGAAAAGAGAAACTGGAAATTGTGATGTATCATGTTGTATGCTTGCATGTTCGAAATAAACTCAAACTCAACTCAATCCGTGACGAGCACAAAAGTCCAATAACAAAGCACCACTTGGGTTCAGATCCGGGTGGCCATTTTTCCCAATCACGACTCTCCAGGTTTCAAAGTCGTTGCCAACATGAGCGTTGAAGACCCCCAGCAGAACAAGGGAATCACCCGAGGGAGCACTCTCAAGGGAATCCAAAAAGAGTGGGTACTCTGAGCTGCTGTTTGGTGCGTAAACACCAACAACAGTCAGGACCCGTCACCCAACCCGAAAGCGGAGGGAAGCTACCATCTCGTCTTCTGGGTTAAGTCCAACGTGCAGGCTTTGAGCCGGGGGGCAACAAGAATTGCCAACCCAGCCTCTCATTACTTGCAACGCCAGAGTGGAAGAGAGTCCAACCCCTCTTGAGAGAACAGGTTCCAGAGCCCTTGCTGTGCGTCGAAGTGAGTCCAGCTTTATCTAGCCGGGAACTTCTCCACCTCGCGAGGTGACGTTCCACGTCCCAAGAGCGAGCTTATGTAGCCGATAATCGGACCGCCAAGTGCCCTGCCTTCGGCTTCCGCCCAGCTAACACTGCACCCGACCTCTATGACCCAGCCCATGAGTGGTGAGCCTATTGCAGGGGGGACCCACGTTGCCTCTTCGAGCTGGGCCCCATGGGCACCAGTCGCTCGCCATCGTGCCCCACCTCTGGGCCTGGCTCCACAGGGGAGCCACGGTGACCCGCGTCCGGGCGAGAAAATATCTAGGTCCTCGATTTGTACTTTTCATAAAGGTCTTTGAGCTGCTCTTTGTCTGATTCCTCACCTAGGACCTGTTTGTCTTGGGGGACCCTACCAGGGGGCATAGAAGCCCCCGGACAACATAGCTCCTAGGATCAGTGGGACACGCAAACCACAAAGGTGGCGGCTCAGAAAGCAGGTTATATAAACATAACTCCAAAACCAAACATGCAAGATGTCTAAACATGCCTGTAATATTGTATCAATGTGAGTTTTACTAGAATCGGTTGTTTTTTTAAGGCTTGCAAACACAAAAAGTTTTTTCTACTCAATATGACAGTAAGTTCTTAAAATGCTGAGATAATGTGAAAAAAACAATACAAATGTATTCCAACATGATACCTAAACCAAACATGCAAAATGTCTAAAAATGCCTGTAATATTGAATCCATGTGAGTTTTACTAGAATCATTTGTTTTTGTAAGGTTTGCAAATACAAAAATTGAGTTTTATGACGGACACAAGTTAGTTTTTTTACTCATTATAACAGTATAGATGTCATACTATATATTAAAGTTATATGAACATAACTCCAAAACCAAACGTGCATTTTGTCCAAAATTGCCTGTAATATTGTATAGATGTGAGTTTTACTAGAATCAGGTTTGCAAATACAAAAATTGGGTTTTATGACAGTATACTGTCACACTCAATATGACAGTATAACTGTCATACTAAATCCATCCATTTTCTTCCGCTTATCCGAGGTCGGGTTGCGGGGGCAGCAGCCTAAGCAGAGAGCCCAGACTTCCCTCTCCCCAGCCACTTCGTCCAGCTCTTCTCGGGGGATCCAGAGGCGTTCCCAGGCCATAGTCTTTCCAATGTATCCTAGGTCTTCCCCATGGCCTCCTGCCGTTCGGACCTAGGGAGGCGTTCGGGTGGCATCCTGAGCAGATGCCCGAACCACCTCATCTGGCTCCTCTCAATGTGGAGGAGCAGCGGCTTTACACTGAGTTCCTCCCAGATGACAGAGCTTCTCACCCTATCTCTAAGGGAGAGACCCACCACCCGGCGGAGGAAACTCATTTCAGCCGCTTGTACCCGTGACCTTGTCCTTTCGGTCATAACCCAAAGCTCATGACCATAGGTGAGGATGGGAACGTTGATCGACCGGTAAATTGAAAGCTTTTCCTTCTGGCTCAGCTCCTTCTTCACCACAACGGATCGATATAGCGTCCTCATTACTGAAGACGCCGCACCGATCCGCCTGTAGATCTCACAATCCACTCTATCCTCACTCGTGAACAAGACTCCTAGGTACTCGAACTCCTTCACTTGGGGCAAGATCTCTTTCCCAACCTCGAGATGGCACTCCACCCTTTCCCGGGCAGAGAACCATGGACTCGGACTTGGAGGTGCTGATTCTCATCCCAGTCGCTTCACTGCGAACCGATCCAATGAAAGCTGAAGATCTTGGCCAGTTGAAGCCATCAGGACCACATCATCTGCAAAAAGCAGAGACCTAATCCTGCAGCCACCAAACCAGGCGCAGTCATGGCGTTGAGGGGATCCTCAAAGCCATGACTGTGCCTAGATATTCTGTCCATTAAAGTTATGAACAGAATCGGTGACAAAGGGCAGCCTTGGCGGAGTCCAACCCTCACTGGAAAGGGGTCCGACTTACTGCCGGCAATGCGGACCAAGCTCTGACACTGATCATACAGGGAGACACCCGCCACAATCAGACATGCCGATACCCCATACTCTCTGAGCACTCCCCACAGGATTTACCGGGGGCCAAGGTCGAATGTTTTCTCCAAGTCCACAAAGCAAATGTAGACTGGTTGGACAAACTCCCATGCACACTCAAGGACCCTGCCGAGAGTATAGAGCTGGTCTACCGTTCCACGACCAGGACAAAAACCACACTGTTCGTCCTGGATCCGAGGTTCCTCCTCTCCAGTACACATGAATAGACCTTACCGGGAAGGCTGAGGAGTGTGATCTACGATAGTTGGAACACACCCTCCGCTTCCCCTTCTTAAAGAGAGGAACCACCACCCCGGTCTGCCAATCCAGAGGTACCGCCCCTGATGTCCACGCGATGTTGCAGAGTCTTGTCAACTAAAACATCCGCACAGAATCCAGAGCCTTAAGGAACTCCGGACGGAGCTCATCCACCCCCGGGGCCTTGCCACCGAGGAGCTTTTTAACTACCTTGGCAACCTCAGCCCCAGAAATAGGAGAGCCCACCACAGATTCCCCAGGCACTGCTTGGCCTGTCGGTATGCCCGCTGCCTCTGGAGTCCCATGAGCCAAAAGGACCAGATAAGCTCTTTCTTCAGGTTGACGGCATCCCGCACTGCTGGTGGCCACCAGCGGGTTCTAGGATTACCGCCACGACAGGCACCAAACACCTTGCGGCCACAGCTCCAATCAGATGGCTTGACAAGAGAGGCACGGAACATGATCCATTCAGACTCAATGTCCTTTGTGACATGTTCAAAGTTCCTCCGGAGGTGGAAAAAGAAACTCTCTCTGACAGGAGACTCTGCTAGGCATTCCCAAAAGACTCTCACAATGCTTTTGGGCCTGCCAGGTCTGTCCGGGATCCTACCCCATCATCGGAGCCAGCTCACCAGGTGGTGATCGGTAGAAAGCTCGCCCCTCTCTTCACCCGAGTGTCCAATACATGAGGCCGCAAATCCCATGACACAACTACAAAGTCAATAATGGAACTGCGGCCGAGGGTGTCCTGGTGCCAAGTGCACATATGGACACCCTTATGTTTGAACATTGTGTTTGTTATGGACAATAGCAACATTACATGCGATAACAAATTGTCAATTATTCATTTTAATAGCAGAAGCTTGTATGCAAACTACAACAACATTAAGAACTTTTTGGAACACATCAACGAACCATTCAAAGTGATTGCTGTTACAGAAACATGGATTGATGATAAAAAAGGAATAGATTTTGATCTGGAGGGATATGAACTAAACTACATCAACAGAACCAACAAAAATGTAGGAGGAGTAGCTGTGTACGTGATGAAGAACCTGAACTACAAAGTGGTAAAAAACATGTCATTTGCTATAGATAATATCTTAGAATGTATAACCATTGAAATATGTCAGGAAAAAAGCAAAACATTTTCATCAGTTGTATATATAGATCACCTAAGTCAAGTATAGAAACATTTGAAGAATGGATCAAGGCAACTTACATGGACAATGGTCAAAGAATAATGTTCTTATGTGGTGACTTTAATATTGACTTATTGAACCCTAACAAGCAAAAGTCTATTAATGACTTCATTGATACAATGTACAGCATCAGTTTATATCCAAAAATCACAAAGCCAAGTAGAATCACAGCACACTGTGCCACGCTTATTGATAATATTTTTACCAATGAGTTTGACAATAACACTACAAGTGGTCTACTTATTACCGACGTTAGTGATCATCTGCCAGTTTTTACAATATATGATGGACACTACAAGAAGAAAATGGAAGACAAAAGGACATTTCGAAGACTGTGCACAGAGAAGAGGATGACTGCTTTCAAAATTGAGCTACAAAAGCAAGATTGGGACAATGTGTACAATGAAAAAGAGGTTGATGAAGCATATGAACATTTCTTAAACAAGTTCATAATACTTTATGACAAACATTGTCCATGGATACAACTTAGTAATAAACAGAGAAAGAATAACCAACCATGGATGACAAAAGGATTAAAAAATGCTTGTAAGAAGAAGAATACACTATATAGAGAATTTATAGCACAAAGAACTATAGAGGCAGAAATTAAGTACAAAAAGTATAAAAACAAGTTAACAGAAATACTACGATCATGTAGAAAAGAATATTACAGTGAATTATTGGAAAGGAACAAAAAAAAATATGAGAGCAACATGGGGCATCCTCAATAGCATTATTAAAAATGGCACAAAGAGGGACTACCCTCAATACTTTTTAGACGGAAATAAAAACAATGACAACATAAAGGAAGTAGTTGAAAGCTTCAATAATTATTTTGTAAATATTGGACCAAAATTGGAAGAAAGGATTCCAGACCCAGTTCCAATTGAGGACTATAATGATACCATAGAGCGAAATCCCAACTCCATGTTCCTCAGTAATGTGACACAGGAGGAAATAGTTATAATCGTGAAAAAATGTAAATCTAAGACTTCAACTGATGTAATGGAATTGATATGGATACGATAAAAAGGTTATAGAAGAGATATCAGGACCATTAATGTATATTAGTAACCTATAATTTCAAACAGGTACATTTCCAAACAAAATGAAAATAGCTAAAGTTGCACCAATTTATAAGACTGGAGATAAACATCAATTTACAAATTATAGACCTGTTTCTTTACTTCCACAATTTTCTAAAATCATTGAAAAACTGTTTAATAACAGATTAGAGAGTTTCATAAATAAAAATAGAATACTCGAAGAGAACCAATATGGATACAGAGCTAACGTCTCAACTTCAATGGCTTTAATTGAAATCACAGAAGAAATTACCAATGCAATAGACAGTAAAAAAATGTGCAGCAGCAGTTTTTATGGATCTAACTAAAGCATTTGACACAATTAATCACAATATTTTAATCAAAAAACTAGAACGATATGGCATCAGAGGGTTAGTCTTAAACTGGATAAGAAGTTATCTAACGAACAGGAAACAATACGTGAAGCTAGGCGTACACATGTCTACAACGCTAAATATATCCTGTGGTGTACCTCAGGGATCAATATTAGGACCTAAATTATTCAATCTCTATATAAATGACATTTGTAAAGTTACAAAAGATTTAAAGTTAGTATTATTTGCGGATGATACAACAGCGTTTTGTTCAGGAGAGAACACACAGGAGATAATACAAATAATAACAGAAGAAATTAACAAATTAAAAAGATGGTTTGACAAAAACAGACTATCGTTGAATCTTAGTAAAACTAAAATAATGCTATTTGGTAATAGTAGAAGAGAAAGTCAAACACAAATACAAATAGACGGAATAGAAATTGAAAGAGTAAATGAAACCAAATTTCTAGGTATAATGATTGATGATAAATTGAACTGGAAATCTCACGTAAAAAATATACAACATAAAGTAGCAAGAAACACGTCAATAATGAATAAAGCAAAACATGTTCTAGACAAAAAATCACTTCATAGTCTATACTGCTCACTAGTGTTACCATATCTGAGCTACTGTGTAGAAATATGGGGAAATAATTACAAAAGTACACTTCATTCATTAACGGTGTTACAAAAAAGATCAGTTAGAATAATACATAATGTTGGATATAGAGAACATACAAATCCTTTATTTATTGAATCAAAGATACTGAAATTCCACGACATAGTGAATTTGCAAACAGCTAAAATTATGCACAAAGCAAACTATAACCTGCTACCCAAGAATATACAACAATTCTTCTCAACAAAAGAGGAGAAATATAATCTTAGAGAAAAATGTAATTTAAAACATTTGTATGCACGTACAACACTTAAGACCTTCAGTATATCAGTATGTGGAATTAAATTATGGAATGGATTAAGCAAAGCAATCAAACAATGTACTAATATGATCCACTTCAAGAAACTCTTCAAACTCAAAGTGTTTACAAAGTACAAAGAAGAAGAACCATGACAAACATTTTCAATTTATTTCATCCATTCATTCAGTCATTCTTAAAGTAATCTTACTTATCTCATCATATGAAATATGACTTTCTTCACCAATTATTATTTTTAAATTCTTACTATTATTTATTTATTTATTTTTATTGTGATTACATATGGAGTTTATTGTGAAAAAATTGAGAACGGGAAGTGAATAAAAAAAGTTTCAGCAACTGTTATGTAAAGAAAAGGGGTAGGATTAAATAAGCTCTGCTTCTTCCTACTCCTTTTCGAACATGTTGAAAAGAGAAACTGGAAATTGTGATGTATCATGTTGTATGCTTGCATGTTCGAAATAAACTCAAACTCAACTCAATCCGTGACGAGCACAAAAGTCCAATAACAAAGCACCACTTGGGTTCAGATCCGGGTGGCCATTTTTCCCAATCACGACTCTCCAGGTTTCAAAGTCGTTGCCAACATGAGCGTTGAAGACCCCCAGCAGAACAAGGGAATCACCCGAGGGAGCACTCTCAAGGGAATCCAAAAAGAGTGGGTACTCTGAGCTGCTGTTTGGTGCGTAAACACCAACAACAGTCAGGACCCGTCACCCAACCCGAAAGCGGAGGGAAGCTACCATCTCGTCTTCTGGGTTAAGTCCAACGTGCAGGCTTTGAGCCGGGGGGCAACAAGAATTGCCAACCCAGCCTCTCATTACTTGCAACGCCAGAGTGGAAGAGAGTCCAACCCCTCTTGAGAGAACAGGTTCCAGAGCCCTTGCTGTGCGTCGAAGTGAGTCCAGCTTTATCTAGCCGGGAACTTCTCCACCTCGCGAGGTGACGTTCCACGTCCCAAGAGCGAGCTTATGTAGCCGATAATCGGACCGCCAAGTGCCCTGCCTTCGGCTTCCGCCCAGCTAACACTGCACCCGACCTCTATGACCCAGCCCATGAGTGGTGAGCCTATTGCAGGGGGGACCCACGTTGCCTCTTCGAGCTGGGCCCCATGGGCACCAGTCGCTCGCCATCGTGCCCCACCTCTGGGCCTGGCTCCACAGGGGAGCCACGGTGACCCGCGTCCGGGCGAGAAAATATCTAGGTCCTCGATTTGTACTTTTCATAAAGGTCTTTGAGCTGCTCTTTGTCTGATTCCTCACCTAGGACCTGTTTGTCTTGGGGGACCCTACCAGGGGGCATAGAAGCCCCCGGACAACATAGCTCCTAGGATCAGTGGGACACGCAAACCACAAAGGTGGCGGCTCAGAAAGCAGGTTATATAAACATAACTCCAAAACCAAACATGCAAGATGTCTAAACATGCCTGTAATATTGTATCAATGTGAGTTTTACTAGAATCGGTTGTTTTTTTAAGGCTTGCAAACACAAAAAGTTTTTTCTACTCAATATGACAGTAAGTTCTTAAAATGCTGAGATAATGTGAAAAAAACAATACAAATGTATTCCAACATGATACCTAAACCAAACATGCAAAATGTCTAAAAATGCCTGTAATATTGAATCCATGTGAGTTTTACTAGAATCATTTGTTTTTGTAAGGTTTGCAAATACAAAAATTGAGTTTTATGACGGACACAAGTTAGTTTTTTTACTCATTATAACAGTATAGATGTCATACTATATATTAAAGTTATATGAACATAACTCCAAAACCAAACGTGCATTTTGTCCAAAATTGCCTGTAATATTGTATAGATGTGAGTTTTACTAGAATCAGGTTTGCAAATACAAAAATTGGGTTTTATGACAGTATACTGTCACACTCAATATGACAGTATAACTGTCATACTAAATCCATCCATTTTCTTCCGCTTATCCGAGGTCGGGTTGCGGGGGCAGCAGCCTAAGCAGAGAGCCCAGACTTCCCTCTCCCCAGCCACTTCGTCCAGCTCTTCTCGGGGGATCCAGAGGCGTTCCCAGGCCATAGTCTTTCCAATGTATCCTAGGTCTTCCCCATGGCCTCCTGCCGTTCGGACCTAGGGAGGCGTTCGGGTGGCATCCTGAGCAGATGCCCGAACCACCTCATCTGGCTCCTCTCAATGTGGAGGAGCAGCGGCTTTACACTGAGTTCCTCCCAGATGACAGAGCTTCTCACCCTATCTCTAAGGGAGAGACCCACCACCCGGCGGAGGAAACTCATTTCAGCCGCTTGTACCCGTGACCTTGTCCTTTCGGTCATAACCCAAAGCTCATGACCATAGGTGAGGATGGGAACGTTGATCGACCGGTAAATTGAAAGCTTTTCCTTCTGGCTCAGCTCCTTCTTCACCACAACGGATCGATATAGCGTCCTCATTACTGAAGACGCCGCACCGATCCGCCTGTAGATCTCACAATCCACTCTATCCTCACTCGTGAACAAGACTCCTAGGTACTCGAACTCCTTCACTTGGGGCAAGATCTCTTTCCCAACCTCGAGATGGCACTCCACCCTTTCCCGGGCAGAGAACCATGGACTCGGACTTGGAGGTGCTGATTCTCATCCCAGTCGCTTCACTGCGAACCGATCCAATGAAAGCTGAAGATCTTGGCCAGTTGAAGCCATCAGGACCACATCATCTGCAAAAAGCAGAGACCTAATCCTGCAGCCACCAAACCAGGCGCAGTCATGGCGTTGAGGGGATCCTCAAAGCCATGACTGCGCCTAGATATTCTGTCCATTAAAGTTATGAACAGAATCGGTGACAAAGGGCAGCCTTGGCGGAGTCCAACCCTCACTGGAAAGGGGTCCGACATACTGCCGGCAATGCGGACCAAACTCTGACACTGATCATACAGGGAGACACCCGCCACAATCAGACATGCCGATACTCCATACTCTCTGAGCACTCCCCACAGGATTTACCGGGGGCCAAGGTTGAATGTCTTCTCCAAGTCCACAAAACTTATGTAGACTGGTTGGGCAAACTCCCATGCACACTCAAGGACCCTGCCGAGAGTATAGAGCTGGTCTACCGTTCCACGACCAGGTGGAAAACCACACTGTTCGTCCTGGATCCGAGGTTCCTCCTCTCCATTACACATGAATAGACCTTACCGGGAAGGCTGAGGAGTGTGATCTACGATAGTTGGAACACACCCTCCGGTTCCCCTTCTTAAAGAGAGGAACCACCACCCCGGTCTGCCAATCCAGAGGTACCGCCCCCGATATAGGCGCAATGTTGCAGAGTCTTGTCAACCAAGACTGCCCCACAGCATCCAGAGCCTTAAGGAACTCCGGACGGAGCCTTGCCACCGAGGAGCTTTTTAACTACCTTGGCTACCTCAGCCCCAGAAATAGGAGAGCCCACCACAGACTTCCCAGGCACTGTTTCCTCATAGGAAGACGTGTTGGTGGGACTGAGGAGGTCTCGCTTGGCCTGTCGGTATGCCCACTGCCTCTGGAGTCCCATGAGCCAAAAGGACCCGGTGGCTCTTTCTTCAGCTTGACAGCATCCCTCACTGCTGGTGGATTACCGCCACGACAGGCACCAAACACCTTGCGGCCACAGCTTCAATCAGCTGGCTCAACAAGAGAGGAACGGAACATGGTCCACTCAGACTCAATGTCCAACACCTCCCTCGTGACATGTTCAAAGTTCTTCCGGACATGTTCAAAGTTCTTCAGGAGACTCTGCTAGGTGTTCCCAGCAGACCTTTACAATGCGTTTGGGCCTGCCAGGTCTGACCGGCATCCTACCCTACCATCGGAGCCAGCTCACCACCAGGTGGTGGTTGGTAGAAAGCTCTGCCCCTCTCTTCACCGAGTGTCCAAAACATGAGGCCGCAAATCCCATGACACAACTACAAAGTCAATCATGCGGCCGAGGGTGTCCTTGTGCCAAGTGCACATATGGACACCCTTATGTTTGAACATTATGTTTGTTATGGACAATCCGTGACAAGCACAAAAGTCCAATAACAAAGCACCACTTGGGTTCAGATCCGGGTGGCCATTTTTCCCAATCACGACTCTCCAGGTTTCACTGTCGTTGCCAACATAGCGTTGAAGTCCGCCAGCAGAACAAGGGAATCACCCGAGGGAGCACTCTCCAGTACTCCCTCAAGGGAATCCAAAAAGAGTTGGTACTCTGAGCTGCTGTTTGGTGTGCAAACACAAACAACAGTCAGGACCCGTCACCCAACCCGAAGGCTGAAGGAAGCTACCATCTCGTCTATTGGGTTTAAAGTCCAACGTTAAGGCTTTGAGCCGGGGGGCAACAAGAATTGCCACCCCAGCCTCTCATTAGTTGCAACGCCAGTGTGGAATCTCTTCCACTCTGGCGTTGCAAGTAATGAAAGTTCAGCTCAGTCCAGCCCCTCTGAGAGAACAGGTTCCAGAGCCCTTGCTGTGAGTCCAACTATATCTAGCCGGGAACGTCTCCACCTCAAGCACCAGCTCAGGCTCCTTCCCTCCCAGCGAGGTGACGTTCCATGTCCCAAGAGCGAGCTTATGTAGCCGATAATCGGACCACCAAGTGCCCTGCCTTCGGCTGCCGCCCAGCTCACACTGCACCCTCTATGACCCAGCCCATGAGTGGTGAGGCCTGGAGGGGGGATCCACGTTGCCTCTTCGAGCTGAGCACGGCTGGGCCCCATGGGGTCAGGCCCGTCAATCGCCATCGTGCCACACCTTTGGGCCTGGCTCCACAGGGGAGCCACGGTGACCTGCGTCCGGGCGAGAAAAAAATCTAGGTCCTCAATTGTACTTTTAATAAAGGTCTTTGAGCTGCTCTTTGTCTGATCCCTCACCTAGGACCTGTTTGTCTTGGGAGACCATAGAAGTCCCCGGACAACATAGTTCCTGGATCAGTGGGACACGCAAACCACAAAGGTGGCGGCTCAGAAAGCAGGTTATATAAATATAACTCCAAAACCAAACATGCATTGTATCAATGTGAGTTTTCCTAGAATCGGTTGTTTTTGTAAGGTTTGCAAATACAAAAATTAGGTTTTACTCACAATGACAAAATCACACTCAATATGACAGTTATTTAAACATAACTCATAAACCACACAAAAAAATGGCTAATAATGCCTGAAATAATGAATCATTGGGAGTTTTACTGAGTTTTACATTTTGCAAACACAAAAAGTAGTTTTTTACTTGACTGTAATGTTCTTAGAACCCTGAGATAATGGGGAAAAAGCAATACAAATGTATTTAAACCTAACTCCTAAACAACACATGCAAAATGGCTAATAATGCCTAGGGAGACATGTAACGTTGTTAGTTTAAAAAAAATGATCGTTTGTAAAGATATCAAAGACACAAGCTAGTTTTTTTTATTCAATATGACAGTATAACAGTCATACTAAATATGAAAGTTATATAATCATAACTCCGAAACCAAACATGTGTCATGTCTAAAAATGCCTGTAATAATGTATTAATGTGAGTTTGTAAGGTTTGCAAAAAAAAAAGTAGTTTTTTCCTCAATATGAAAATAAGGATTTTAGAATCCTGAGATAATGCGAAAAAAGCAATACAAATGTATTTAAACATAATTCCTAAACAACCCATGCAAAATGGCTAATAATGCCTGGAGACATGTATCTTTGTTAGTTTTACTAGAAAAATTATCTTTTGTAAAGTTTGCAAAGACACAAGCTAGTTTTTGTTATTCAATATGACAGTATAACAGTCATACTAAATATAAAAGTTATATAAACATAACTCCAAAACCAAACATGTGTCATTTCTAAAAATGTCTGTAATAATGTATTTATGTGAGTTTGTAAGGTTTGCAAAAACAAAAAGTAGATTTTTACTCAATATGAAAGTAATTATATTAGAATCCTGAGATAATGCGAAAAAAGCAATAAAAATGTATTTAAACATAACTCCTAAACAACCCAGGCAAAATGGGTAATAATGCCTGGAGACATGTATTTTTGTTAGTTTTAATAGGAAATGTATATTTTGTAAAGTTTGCAAAGACACAAGCTAGTTGTTTTTATTCAATAAGACAGTATAACAGTCATACTAAATATGAAAGTTATATAAACATAACTCCAGAACCAAACGTGTGTCATGTCTAAAATTGCCTATAATAATGTATTTATGTGAGTTTGTAAGGTTTGCAAAAACAAAAAGTAGTTTTTTACTCAATATGAAAGTAAGGATTTTAGAATCCTGAGATAATGCGAAAAAAGCAATAAAAATGTATTTAAACATAATTCCTAAACAACCCATGCAAAATGGGTAATAATGCCTGGAGACATGTATCTTTGTTAGTTTTACTAGAAAAATTATCTTTTGTAAAGTTTGCAAAGACACAAGCTAGTTTTTTGTATTCAATATGACAGTATAACAGTCATACTAAATATAAAAGTTATATAAACATAACTCCAAAACCAAACATGTGTCATGTCTAAAAATGTCTGTAATAATGTATTTATGTGAGTTTGTAAGGTTTGCAAAAACAAAAAGTAGTTTTTTCCTCAATATGAAAGTAATGATCTTAGAATCCTGAGATAATGCGAAAAAAGCAACAAAAATGTATTCAAACATAACTCCTAAACAACCCAGGCAAAATGGGTAATAATGCCTGGAGACATGTATCTTTGTTAGTTTTACTAGAAAAATGATCTTTTGTAAAGTTTGCAAAGACACAAGCTAGTTTTTTTTTTATTCAATATGACAGTATAACAGTCATACTAAATATAAAAGTTATATAAACATAACTCCAAAACCAAACATGTGTCATGTCTAAAAATGTCTGTAATAATGTATTTATGTGAGTTTGTAAGGTTTGCAAAAACAAAAAGTAGTTTTTTACTCAATATGAAAGTAATGATCTTAGAATCCTGAGATAATGCGAAAAAAGCAATAAAAATGTATTTAAACATATTTCCTAAACAACCGTTGCAAAATGGGTAATAATGCCTGGAGACATGTATCTTTGTTAGTTTTACTAGAAAAATGATCTTTTGTAAAGTTTGCAAAGACACAAGCTAGTTTTTTTTTATTCAATATGACAGTATAACAGTCATACTAAATATAAAAGTTATATAAACATAACTCCAAAACCAAACATGTGTCATGTCTAAAAATGTCTGTAATAATGTATTTATGTGAGTTTGTAAGGTTTGCAAAAACAAAAAGTAGTGTTTTACTCAATATGAAAGTAAGGATCTTAGAATCCTGAGATAATGCGAAAAAAGCAATACAAATGTATTCAAACACAACTTTCAAACCAAACATGTAAATTGTCTAAAAATGCCTGTAATATTGAATCTATGTAAGTTTTACAAGAATCAATTGTTTTTGTAAGGTTTGCAAATACAAAAATTAGGTTTTACACATAATGACATTATAACTTTAACACTCAATATGAAAGTTATTTAATTATAACTCCTAAATACACATGAAACATGTCTAATAGCGTGAAAAAAATTATCTTTGTGAGTGTTGCTGGAAACATTTTCTTTTGTAAGGTTTGCAAAGACACAAGTTAGTTTTTTTTTAACTCACTATGACAGTATAACGCCACACTCAATATGACATCTATTTAAACATAACTCCTAAGCTACACCTGAAAAATGGCTAATAATGCCTGAAATAATGCATCTTTGGGAGTTTTATTGGAAACATATGCTTTTTTTAAGGCTTTCAAACAAAAAAATTATTTTTTTACTCAATATGACAGTAATGTTCTAAAAATCCTGAGATAATGTGAAAAAAGCAATACAAATGTATTACAACATAATTCCTAAACCAAACATGCAAAATGTCTGAAAATGCCTGTAATATTGAATCCATGTGAGTTTTATTTGAATCAGTTGTATGGTTTGCTAATACAAAAATTGGGTTTTATGACAAACACAAGTTATTTTTTTTACTCAATATAACAGTTTAGCTGTCATACTATATATGAAAGTTATATAAACATAACTCCAAAACCAAACATGCATTATGTCCAAAACTGCCTGTAATATTGTATACATGTGAGTTTTACTAGAATCAGGGTTGCAAATACAAAAATTGGGTTTTATGACAGTATACTGTCACACTCAATATGACAGTTATTTAAACATAACTCAAACAACACATGCAAAATGGCTAATAATGCCTGGAGCATGTATCTAGTTAGTTTTACTAGAAAAATTGTATTTTGTAAGGTTTGCAAAGACACAAGTTAGTTGTTTTTTTTATTCAATATGACAGTACAGCTGTCATACTAAATATGAAAGTTATATAAACATTACTCTAAAACCAAACATGCATTATGTCTAAAAATGCCTGTAATATTGTATCTGTGTGAGTTTAACTAGATTTAGTTGTTTTTGTAAGGTTTGCAAATACAAAATAAGGGTTTTACTCACTATGACAGTTTACTGTCACACTCAATCTGACAGTTATTTATTTAAACATAACTCCTAAACCACACATGCAAAATGGCTAATAATGCCTGGAGATATGTATCTTTGTGAGTTTTACTAGAAACATTATATTGTGTAAGGTTTAGTTAGTTTTTGTACTCAATCTGACAGTATAACTGTCATTCTAAATCCATCCATTTTCTTCCGCTTATCCGAGGTCGGGTTGCGGGGGCAGCCGCCTGAGCAGAAAATCCCAGACTTCCCTCTCCCCAGCCACTTCGTCCAGCTCTTCTCGGGGTATTCCGAGGCGTTCCCAGGCCAGCCGGGGACATAGTCTTTCCAATGTGTCCTAGGTCTTCCCCGTGGCCTCCTGCCACACCTCCCTAGAGGCGTTCGGGTGGCATCCTGAGCAGATGCCCGAACCACCTCATGGCTCCTCTCAATGTGGAGGAGCAGCGGCTTTACTTTGAGTTCCTCCCGGATGACAGAGCTTCTCACTCTGTCTCTAAGGGAGAGACCCACCACCCGGCAGAGGAAACACATTTCGGCCGCTTGTCCTTTCGGTCATAACCCAAAGCTGGGAACGTAGATCGACGGTAAATTGAGAGCTTTTCCTTCTGGCTCAGCTCCTTCTTCACCACAACGGATCGATATAGCGTCCTCAATACTGAAGACGCCGCACCAATCCGCCTGTGGATCTCTCGATCCACTCTGTCCTCACTCGTGAACAAGACTCCTAGGTACTTGAACTCCTCCACTTGGGGCAAGATCTCCTCCCCAACCTGGAGATGGCACTCGACCCTTTCCTGCGCGAGAACCATGGACTTGGACTTGGAGGTGCTGATTCTCATCCCAGTCGCTTCACACTCAAGGACCCTGCCGAGAGTATAGACCTGGTCTACCGTTCCACGACCAGGACGAAAACCACACTGTTCGTCCTGGATCCGAGTTTCCTCCTCTCCAGTACACATGAATAGACCTTACCGGGAAGGCTGAGGAGTGTGTTTCACGATAGTTGGAACACACCCTCCGGTTCCCCTTCTTAAAGAGAGGAACCACCACCCCGGTCTGCCAATCCAGAGGTACCGCCCCCAATGTTCACGCGATGTTGCAGAGTCTTGTCAACCAAGACAGCCCCACAGTATCCAGAGCCTTAAGGAACTCATCCACCACCGGGGCCTTGCCACAGAGGAGCTTTTTAACTACCTAGGCAACCTAAGCCCCCAGAAATAGGAGAGTCCACCACAGATTCCCCAGGCACTGCTTGGCCTGTCGGTATGCCCGCTGCCTCTGGAGTCCCATAAGCTAAAAGGCTCTTTCTTCAGCTTGACGGCATCCCTCACTGCTGGTGGCCACCAGCGAGTTCTAGGATTACCGCCACGACAGGCACCAAACACCTTGCGGCCACAGCTCCAATCAGCAGGCTCGACAAGAGAGGCACGGAACATGGTCCACTCAGACTCAATGTCCAGCACCTCCCTCGTGACATGTTCAAAGTTCTTCCTTATGTTTGAACATTGTGTTTGTTATGGACAATCCGTGACGAGCACAAAAGTCCAATAACAAAGCACCACTTGGGTTCAGATCCGGGTGGCCATTTTTTCCAATCACAACTCTCCAGGTTTCACTGTCCTTGCCAACATGAGCATTGAAGTCCCCCAACAGAACAAGGGAATCACCCGAGGGAGCACTCTCCAGTACTGCCTTAAGGGAATCCAAAAAGAGTGGGTACTCTGAGCTGCTGTTTGGTCCGAAAACACAAACAACAGTCAGGACCCGTCACCCAACCCGAAGGCGGAGGGAAGCTACCATCTCGTTTACTGGGTTAAAGTCCCCCCCCCCCCCCCCCCACACACACACACACCTTGTAGCGTCCCGGAAGATTTAGTGCTACAAAGGGTTCCGGGTATTTGTTCTGTTGTGTTTATGTTGTGTTACGGTGCGGATGTTCTCCCGAAATGTGTTTGTCATTCTTGTTTGGTGTGGATTCACAGTGTGGCGTATATTTCTAAAAGTGTTAAAGTTTTTTATTTGGCTACCGTCAGTGTAACCTGTATCGCTGTTGATGAAGTATGCGTTGCATTCAATTGTGTGTGGGTGCAGAAGCTGCACTGACATGAAATTGGGCCGGCACACGTTTGACTAGCTGAAAAAAAGGAAAAAAAATTCGGGAGGAGTGCTGTATTCACTCCTGGGAGGGTTGGCAAGTATTAGAAGTTGCGGTGAATGCAGTGTTACAGCGGCACTGCCGCAATGTATAATCGACGGTCCAGCTTTAGTGTTAATTTGATATTGCCTCAAGGGCCAAGTCAAATTACACGTTGGGCCAAATTTGGCCCACGGGCCAGAGTTTGACACCCATGACCTTCACTGTAAAAAATTACTGTAAAAATAAAAAATTAAATTACAGTTATATACTCCATCCATCCATCCATTTTCTACCGCTTATTCCCTTCGGGGTCGCGGGGGGCGCTGGAGCCTATCTCAGCTACAATCAGGCGGAAGGCGGGGTACACCCTGGACAAGTCGCCACCTCATCGCAGGGCCAACACAGATAGACAGACAACATTCACACTCACATTCACACACTAGGGCCAATTTAGTGTTGCCAATCAACCTATCATGTTCTTCTTAAATGCAGTTAAGTACTGTAAATTTTGTTGCATTTTTCAAAAAATATCGACCAGCAGTAAGTTACTGTAAAACCTACAGTGTAATTCAGTATTTTTCAGACTTGTTTCTTGGGTCCGCCCACAATTCGTCCAACCGAGCTTCATTTCACCTGGCCGGCCCTGCTAAATCCATCCTACTGCATCGTGTGTTTTTGATAACAAGGTAAGAGTCACTTGTACCTTGATGTGTCATTTTCTGTTTGAATTACTTTATATATATATTTATAAAGTCCGAAATGACATAGCGTCACAGTCAGCATCACAGACACTATCGTTGACCACGTGCATGTACCGCCGCATGCTAGCTAGCTAAGTTTTCTTCTTTTTTGTCATAGTCATCATAAAAGATGATAACTTGCAACATATGTGCTACGACTTGCAGCAATGTATTTGCGTATGTTAGACACATGCGAAGTCATAGTTGTATGCCTAATGCATCGTTTTAGTGTGCTCTCCCTAAATGCACAAGAGTTTTTTCCAACTTCTCAGCCTTCAAAACTCACAGCCGTCGTCATAAATATGGCAAGAGTAGGACTGATATGTATAGCGCAGAAGGTTTACCTTGTAATATTGTCTCATGTAGCGCGAAGTGCGATGATATACGGGCCTTTCTCCTGCATTTGAAAAGTCATATTACCGAAGGTAGGACAGTTACGTGCCCCTTCAGTCAATGTGAAAAAAGATTTACAGTTAAGTTTACTTTCACATCGCACGTGTCAAGGAAGCACTACGGCTACACTGAACGAAGTTTGACTTGATCAACAGCAAATCCAAGCAGCTCTTGAGTTATTAACACTGATGATGACTATTGTGATATGCAACTTGAGAATTCAGGATATTCCTGTTATGAAGACATGGAGGTCTACTTGCATTAAAAAAATGTTCACAGCACTGAAAAAAGGTTGAGAACCACTGCCTTAGGACAGTGGTTCTCAACCTTTTTTCAGTGATGTACCCCTGTGAACATTTTTTTAAATTCAAGTACCCCCTAATCAGAGCAAAGCATTTTTGGTTGAAAAAAAGAGATAAAGAAGTAAAATACAGCACTATGTCATCAGTTTCTGATTTATTAAATTGTATAACAGTGCAAAATATTGCTCATTTGTTGTGGTCTTTCTTGAACTATTTGGAAAAAAAGATATACAAATAACTAAAAACTTGTTGAAAAATAACCAAGTGATTCAATTATAAATAAAGATTTTTACACATAGAAGTAATCAACTTAAAGTGCCCTCTTTGGGGATTGTAATAGAGATCCATCTGGATTCATGAACTTCATTCTCAACATTTCTTCACAAAAAAAGAAATCTTTAACATCAATATTTATGGAACATGTCCACTACGCTTTAACCAAGCCTCCATTGTTTTCTACATGGATAGTTGATTGACAGTTGGTGCCGTGTGGCACCGCCAGGTAGGGTCAAACCATCATGGCATGGGGGAAACTCTGGCTTTATGGTAATGAATGGAATAGCCTACTTGATTAGTTGTTCAGTTTATGAACTTACATTCATATTTTGTCAAAGTATTATTCAATAAATATATTTATAAAGGTTTTTTGAATTGTTGCTATTTTTAGAATATTAAAAAAAAATCTCACATACCCCTTGGCATATCTTCAAGTACCCCCAGGAGTACGCCTACCCCCATTTGAGAACCACTGCCTTAGGAGACTAGATGTAAACAGAGGAAATAGAGAGCGAGTGAGGTGGCCATTCCAAATACTTTTAAAATGCTACCCATATTGGATACTGTTTAGGAACATAAACTGCATTTCTTGACTGTACCAGTTGCTGGTGACAAAGTCACAATAAAACGTTGGATGATCAGCATGGAAGGTGATGTCATCTGCAAAGGCGTCCAACCTAGCTTAATCTCAGGGCTTGCTGCCCTTCTTGCCACCTACTATGTGTTCAACTTGGAATACCAAGAGGAAGGTCCTCGGACATTGGAATTTGTTCAAAGGTAAATCCTCTTGATACTGTTAAAATACTGTTAGGATATTTTATTTTATATTTCTCACCTCTGTTCAGGAATTTGACTTGTCATTTCCCCAATTTTGTGCCTTAAATCAATGACTCTTCTGTTCCTTTGTGGACCTTCTTATTAGGGACCGAAGCACCAGTTTGACTCTAGGATACAGAGAAGGTAGGTAATGTGCAGGTAAAGATATGTTGACTGGGTCAAAGAAGGAAGCACCTGTTTGACCCCAGGATGCAGAAAAAGTAGGTAATTTGCAGGTAAAGAGATGTTGACTGGATGATGGCAGGAAGCACCAGCTTGACCCGAGAATGCAGAGCAAGTAGGTAATGTGCGGGTGAAGATATGTTGAATGGGTAAAGGCAGGAAGCACCAGTGTGACCCCACCATGCAGGGAAGGTAGGTAATGTGCGGGTGAAGGTATGTTGAAAGGGTGAAAGAAGGAAGCGCAGGTGTGGTCGAGGCCATGCAGACAAGGTAGGTATGTGCAGGTGAAGATATGTTGTATGGTGAAAGAAAGAAGCACCAGTGTGACCCAAGGATGCAGGGAAGGTAGGTAATGTGCAGGTAAAGATATGTTGAATGGGTGAAGGCAGGAAACACCAGCTAGACGCCAGGATACAGAGAAGGTAGGTAATGTGCAGGTAAAGATATGTTGAATGAGTAAAGGCAGGAAACACCAGCTTGACTCCAGGATACAGAGAAGGTAGGTAATGTGCAGGTAAAGATATGTTGAATGGGTAAAGGTAGAAAGCACCAGCGTGACCACACTATGCAGAGAAGGTAGGTAATGTGCAGGTAAAGATATGTTGAATGGGTAAAGGCAAGAAGCACCAGTGTGACCCCAGGATGCAGAGAAGATAGGTAATGAGCAGGTAACGATATGTTAAATGGGTGAAAGCAGGAAACATCAGCGTAAATACACGGTCCCGTAGATGGAGAGAAAACATAAATAGAGAGAGGGATTGGGGAGGCTTTAGCATTGTCTTCCTCTCTGAATTTGTCTTAATGGGTTTTAGAGCATTCACTCATCTACAGCTGTGGTTATGGTATAGGCTCACATATATCCTAAAATTGATATTAATATTTGTGCAGTGCATATTCCTAAATAACAATGTGAGGGGGGGTTCTGTATCGACTGCAAGTAATCTTCAATCACAACAGAATATCTAATATGCTTTCTCTCTTTTTTAGGCGATTCATTGGCGTTAACCCTGAGAGGGGAACAAAGGCTAGCCAGGGAAAGGTGGTGTCCAAGAAGACCGGGAAGCTGGTCCAGAAAAAGGCAGCAACTGTAAATCCTCATGTAGCCATCCTTATAAAACATCTCACAGACATTGAGTGGGGCTTTATGTAGCCGACAACTAAACACTGGACTCGTGTTCAGTGTTTTGTCTCCAGTTAGAAATTAAGTGGACATGTTATAAATGTTCAAATGCTTTACTGAAAATAAGAAGAATGCACTAAATGTACATTGAATGTATTTGATGCACTTTAAAATAATTGGTTAATAAAAACATAATCTTGCAAGGCCATTTCTCCAGTCATTTTTATGCCAGCAGATTGCAGGGGTTTTGATTTTGAAAAATTAAAAGTTCAACTCATTAACTTCTAGTGGCATTATACTGTAAAGCTCAGTCTATAGTGCTTACAATTATTTTACTGTAATTAACTGTTAATGGATATTACAGTAGATACACTAAAATAACAGTGTAATGCCGCTAAACAGATGACAGTATTATGCTGTGAAGCGTATATTTGATACAGCATAGTACTGTGATACTTTTTACAGTAATAAACTGTAGTGATAAATCACAGTATGTGTGCTGTAGAAAAACAGTTTTATACTGGAACCATTAGCTGCCAGAAGGTTACTGTAATTAAACGGTGAAAATTCTTACAGTAAGGGAGAGACCCGCCACCCAGCGGAGAAAACTCATTTCGGCCGCTTGTACCCGTGATCTTGTCCTTTCGGTCATAACCCAAAGCTCATGACCATAGGTGAGGATGGGAACGTAGATTGACCGGTAAATTGAGAGCTTTTCCTTCTGGCGCAGCTCCTTCTTACCACAACGAATCGATATAGCGTCCTCATTACTGAAGACGCCGCACCGATCAGCCTGTGCATCTCACGATCCACTCTTCCCTCACTCATGAACAAGACTCCAGGTACTTGAACTCATCCACTTGGGGCAAGATCTCCTGCCCAACCTCGAGATGGCACTCCACCCTTTCCCGGGCGAGAACCTTGGACTTGGAGGTGCTGATTCTCATCCCAGTCGCTTCACACTCGGCTGCGAACCAATCCAATGAGAGCTGAAGTTCCTGGCCAGTTAAAGCCATAAGGACCACATCATCTGCAAAAAGGAGAGACCTAATCCTGCAGCCACCAAACCGGATCCCCTCAACGCCATGACTGCGCCTAGAAATTCTGTCCATAAAATTTATGAACACATTTGGTGACAAAGGGCAGCCAACTTACTGCTGGCAATGCGGACCAAGCTCTGACACTGATCATACAGGGAGCGACCAGCCACAATCAGACATGCCGATACCCCATCCTCTCTGAGCACTCCCCACAGGACTTCCCGGGGTGGCCACGGTCGAATGTCTTCTCCAAGTCCACAAAGCACATGTAGACTGGTTGGACAAACTCCCATGCACACTCAAGGACCCTGCCGAGAGTATAGAGCTGGTCTACCGTTCCACGACCAGGACGAAAACCACACTGTTCGTCCTGGATCCGAGGTTCCTCCTCTCCAGTACACATGAATAGACCTTACCGGGAAGGCTGAGGAGTGTGATCTACGATAGTTGGAACACACCCTCCGGTTCCCCTTCTTAAAGAGAGGAACCACCACCCCGGTCTGCCAATCCAGAGGTACCGCCCCTGATGTCCACGCGATGTTGCAGAGTCTTGTCAACTAAAACAGCCCCACAGCATCCAGAGCCTTAAGGAACTCCGGACGGAGCTCATCTACCCCCGGGGCCTTGCCACCGAGGAGCTTTTTAACTACCTTGGCAACCTCAGCCCCAGAAATAGGAGAGCCCACCACAGACTTCCCAGGCACTGTTTCCTCATAGGAAGACGTGTTGGTGGGACTGAGGAGGTCTCGCTTGGCCTGTCGGTATGTCCACTTCCTCTGGAGTCCCATGAGCCAAAAGGACCCGGTGGCTCTTTCTTCAGCTTGACAGCATCCCTCACTGCTGGTGGATTACCGCCACGACAGGCACCAAACACCTTGCGGCCACAGCTTCAATCAGCTGGCTCAACAAGAGAGGAACGGAACATGGTCCACTCAGACTCAATGTCCAGTACCTCCCTCGTGACATGTTCAAAGTTCTTCCGGACATGTTCAAAGTTCTTCAGGAGACTCTGCTAGGTGTTCCCAGCAGACCTTTACAATGCGTTTGGGCCTGCCAGGTCTGACCGGCATCCTCCCCTACCATCGGAGCCAGCTCACCACCAGGTGGTGGTTGGTAGAAAGCTCTGCCCCTCTCTTCACCGAGTGTCCAAAACATGAGGCCGCAAATCCCATGACACAACTACAAAGTCAATCATGCGGCCGAGGGTGTCCTTGTGCCAAGTGCACATATGGACACCCTTATGTTTGAACATTATGTTTGTTATGGACAATCCGTGACAAGCACAAAAGTCCAATAACAAAGCACCACTTGGGTTCAGATCCGGGTGGCCATTTTTCCCAATCACGACTCTCCAGGTTTCACTGTCGTTGCCAACATAGCGTTGAAGTCCACCAGCAGAACAAGGGAATCACCCGAGGGAGCACTCTCCAGTACTCCCTCAAGGGAATCCAAAAAGAGTTGGTACTCTGAGCTGCTGTTTGGTGTGTAAACACAAACAACAGTCAGGACCCGTCACCCAACCCGAAGGCTGAAGGAAGCTACCATCTCGTCTATTGGGTTTAAAGTCCAACGTGCAGGCTTTGAGCCGGGGGGCAACAAGAATTGCCACCCCAGCCTCTCATTAGTTGCAACGCCAGTGTGGAATCTCTTCCACTCTGGCGTTGCAAGTAATGAAAGTTCAGCTCAGTCCAGCCCCTCTGAGAGAACAGGTTCCAGAGCCCTTGCTGTGAGTCCAACTATATCTAGCCGGGAACGTCTCCACCTCAAGCACCAGCTCAGGCTCCTTCCCTCCCAGCGAGGTGACGTTCCATGTCCCAAGAGCGAGCTTATGTAGCCGATAATCGGACCACCAAGTGCCCTGCCTTCGGCTGCCGCCCAGCTCACACTGCACCCTCTATGACCCAGCCCATGAGTGGTGAGCCCTGGAGGGGGGATCCACGTTGCCTCTTCGAGCTGAGCACGGCTGGGCCCCATGGGGACAGGCCCGTCAATCGCCATCGTGCCACACCTCTGGGCCTGGCTCCACAGGGGAGCCACGGTGACCTGCGTCCGGGCGAGAAAAAATCTAGGTCCTCAATTGTACTTTTAATAAAGGTCTTTGAGCTGCTCTTTGTCTGATCCCTCACCTAGGACCTGTTTGTCTTGGGAGACCATAGAAGCCCCCGGACAACATAGTTCCTGGATCAGTGGGACACGCAAACCACAAAGGTGGCGGCTCAGAAAGCAGGTTATATAAATATAACTCCAAAACCAAACATGCAATATGTCTAAACATGCCTGTAATATTGTATCAATGTGAGTTTTCCTAGAATCGGTTGTTTTTGTAAGGTTTGCAAATACAAAAATTAGGTTTTACTCACAATGACAAAATCACACTCAATATGACAGTTATTTAAACATAACTCATAAACCACACAAAAAAATGGCTAATAATGCCTGAAATAATGAATCATTGGGAGTTTTACTGAGTTTTACATTTTGCAAACACAAAAAGTAGTTTTTTACTTGACTGTAATGTTCTTAGAAACCTGATATAATGGGAAAAAAGCAATAAAAATGTATTTAAACCTAACTCCTAAACAACACATGCAAAATGGCTAATAATGCCTGGAGACATGTATCTTTGTTAGTTTTACTAGAAAAATTATCTTTTGTAAAGTTTGCAAAGACACAAGCTAGTTTTTTTTATTCAATATGACAGTATAACAGTCATACTAAATATAAAAGTTATATAAACATAACTCCAAAACCAAACATGTGTCATGTCTAAAAATGTCTGTAATAATGTATTTATGTGAGTTTGTAAGGTTTGCAAAAACAAAAAGTAGTTTTTTCCTCAATATGAAAGTAATGATCTTAGAATCCTGAGATAATGCGAAAAAAGCAATAAAAATGTATTTAAACATATTTCCTAAACACCCCATGCAAAATGGGTAATAATGCCTGGAGACATGTATCTTTGTTAGTTTTACTAGAAAAATGATCTTTTTTAAAGTTTGCAAAGACACAAGCTAGTTTTTTTTATTCAATATGACAGTATAACAGTCATACTAAATAAGGAAAGTTATATTAAACATAACTCCAAAACCAAACATGTGTCATGTCTAAAAATGTCTGTAATAATGTATTTATGTGAGTTTGTAAGGTTTGCAAAAACAAAAAGTAGTTTTTTCCTCAATATGAAAGTAATGATCTTAGAATCCTGAGATAATGCTAAAAAAGCAATAAAAATGTATTTAAACATATTTCCTAAACACCCCCTGCAAAATGGGTAATAATGCCTGGAGACATGTATCTTTGTTAGTTTTACTAGAAAAATTATCTTTTGTAAAGTTTGCAAAGACACAAGCTAGTTTTTTTTAATTCAATATGAGAGTATAACAGTCACACTAAATATAAAAGTTATATAAACATAACTCCAAAACCAAACATGTGTCATGTCTAAAAATGTCTGTAATAATGTATTTAGGTGAGTTTGTAAGGTTTGCAAAAACAAAAAGTAGTTTTTTACTCAATATGAAAGTAATGATCTTAGAATCCTGAGATAATGCGAAAAAAGCAATAAAAATGTATTTAAACATAACTCCTAAACAACCCAGGCAAAATGGGTAATAATGCCTGGAGACATGTATCTTTGTTAGTTTTACTAGGAAATATATATTTTGTAAAGTTTGCAAAGACACAAGCTAGTTGTTTTTATTCAATAAGACAGTATAACAGTCATACTAAATAAGGAAAGTTATATTAAACATAACTCCAGAACCAAACGTGCGTCATGTCTAAAATTGCCTATAATAATGTATTTATGTGAGTTTGTAAGGTTTGCAAAAACAAAAAGTATTTTTTTCCTCAATATGAAAGTAAGGATTTTAGAATCCTGAGATAATGCGAAAAAAGCAATAAAAATGTATTTAAACATAATTCCTAAACAACCCATGCAAAATGGGTAATAATGCCTGGAGACATGTATCTTTGTTAGTTTTACTAGAAAAATGATCTTTTGTAAAGTTTGCAAAGACACAAGCTAGTTTTTTTTATTCAATATGACAGTACAACAGTCATACTTAATATAAAAGTTATATAAACATAACTCCAAAACCAAACATGTGTCATGTCTAAAAATGTCTGTAATAATGTATTTATGTGAGTTTGTAAGGTTTGCAAAAACAAAAAGTAGTTTTTTACTCAATATGAAAGTAATGATCTTAGAATCCTGAGATAATGCGAAAAAAGCAATAAAAATGTATTTAAACATATTTCCTAAACAACCGTTGCAAAATGGGTAATAATGCCTGGAGACATGTATCTTTGTTAGTTTTATTAGAAAAATGATCTTTTGTAAAGTTTGCAAAGACACAAGCTAGTTTTTTTTTATTCAATATGACAGTATAACAGTCATACTAAATATAAAAGTTATATAAACATAACTCCAAAACCAAACATGTGTCATGTCTAAAAATGTCTGTAATAATGTATTTATGTGAGTTTGTAAGGTTTGCAAAAACAAAAAGTAGTTTTTTACTCAATATGAAAGTAATGATCTTTAGAATCCTGAGATAATGCGAAAAAAGCAATGAAAATGAATTTAAACATAATTCCTAAAAAACCCATGCAAAATGGGTAATAATGCCTGGAGACATGTATCTTTGTTAGTTTTACTAGAAAAATGATCTTTTGTAAAGTTTGCAAAGACACAAAATAGTTTTTTTTAATTCAATATGACAGTATAACAGTCATATTAAAAATAAAAGTCATATAAACATAACTCCAAAACCAAACATGTGTCATGTCTAAAAATGCCTGTTACAATGTATTAACGTGAGTTTGTAAGGTTTGCAAAAACAAAAAGTAGTGTTTTACTCAATATGAAAGTAATGATCTTAGAATCCTGAGATAATGCGAAAAAAGCAATACAAATGTATTCAAACACAGCTTTTAAACCAAACATGTAAATTGTCTAAAAATGCCTGTAATATTGAATCTATGTAAGTTTTACAAGAATCAATTGTTTTTGTAAGGTTTGCAAATACAAAAATTAGGTTTTACACATAATGACATTATAACTTTAACACTCAATATGAAAGTTATTTAATTATAACTCCTAAATACACATGAAACATGTCTAATAGCGTGAAAAAAATTATCTTTGTGAGTGTTGCTAGAAACATTTTCTTTTGTAAGGTTTGCAAAGACACAAGTTAGTTTTTTTTAACTCACTATGACAGTATAACGCCACACTCAATATGACAGTTATTTAAACATAACTCCTAAACTACACCTGAAAAATGGCTAATAATGCCTGAAATAATGCATCTTTGTGAGTTTTACTGGAAACATATGCTTTTTTAAGGCTTGCAAACACAAAAATTATTTTTTTACTCAATATGACAGTAATGTTCTAAAAATCCTGAGATAATGTGAAAAAAGCAATACAAATGTATTACAACATAATTCCTAAACCAAACATGCAAAATGTCTGAAAATGCCTGTAATATTGAATCCATGTGAGTTTTATTTGAATCAGTTGTATGGTTTGCTAATACAAAAATTGGGTTTTATGACAAACACAAGTTAGTTTTTTTACTCAATATAACAGTTTAGCTGTCATACTATATATGAAAGTTATATTGTAGTGGAAAGTCCAGGTTGTCAATGAGAACCAAAGTAGATTTAACACAAGAGTTTTATTTTACTCATAATCAAATGGTACAATGGTTGGGTTGAGTTGTCTAGCACACAGAAAGTTTCCCCCCCCGGGCGCGCCCGTCACCATGAAAAAGAAGATGGTGCCCAAAACACTCTCTTCGTTTGGCTTTATCCCTTTCTTATCTGTCTTGTTAGTGCGTCACTGTCTTATTTTGTTTTCCCTATCTGTTCCATAACAACTCGAATCTTTTAGACAGTCAACACATTCAGTTAGACAGGTTGGCACGACTTAAAGTTCACTTTTGTCCCACAGAAGAGGAAGAGAAATCAAAATGAGCATACATTTTTGACAGACATGAACTATAGGTCAAAGGTCAGAAATTCTACTACATACCCGCCTTCCAGGGTCTTAAGACCCTGGACCAAAACAATTTCTGATATAGACCACTAAATTAAATCTCTACCGCAGATAGAGGCAAAAACCTCAATGTTTTTATACGAGGCAAAAATTCCGTCTATGACCCTCCTTCAGAGCGATTGCTGTTACCAGCCTGCAGTAAAACCATCTCACAGAACACAATTAGTGGCCTACCCTTTGAGTTAGTAACGTAATACCAAAATACTTTGATCATGAACATAATTAGATGAATATATATATGCTTATTCAAGATGTATTTTCACATTAATAATGAATCAAACAAGATCTGGTTTAGAATTAATATAGACTTATGACTGTAAGCTGTTGCATTATTATTTTTCCCGGCATTTGCAATGAATGTAGTTACCAATTGATTTTGTACACACAACTGAATTTCGTATGAGTCCATGTTCGATTAGTGCTCGTATGGATGGCTCAGTGGTGCCTCAGGCTGGTGGCCTGCCGACACCTCGTTGGGCTTTTGGCTGCCTTGGTGAAGAAAGAGATCCACTCAAACAGTCTGTCTCTGTCTGTTCTTGGGGTGTGGTTCAGTCCATTGGGCAGACTGTTTAATGGCATGTCCGTGCTGGCCGAAATTGGGGAAAAGTATGGGGCTTTGGGGAAGGCGGGGCAAAGTATGGGGCGTTGGGGCTTTGGTCCAGGCCCTCGGCTTGCTTCAACGCCTCCTCGCCGCTTCGGCACTCCCGACACCTCCTTCCAGGGCTGCTGGAGTCCCGATGGACGCATCGCTCCTGGCTACGTTAGTTGTTCTCGTCATCGCTGGCAAGGTGTTGTCTCTCCTCTCGGTTCCTTCCAGTCGGGTATCGGGTGTTGGTCCTGGATTGGCTTTGACCGTGCCCCTCTTAGCGAGTGCAAGGGAATCTGGAGTGGCTGCTTTCATCCTCATATCTGCACAGAGGAACTGGCACACAAATTCTACATTTTGCAAACTTACCATTTTGGTCTCCTGGTCTTTCCACCTTCCTAGGAAGCTGCTGGTCCTGAGAAGTGCTGATCTTGTGACTGAAGAAGATTAACCTGTTTTCTTAAAATAGGTGACGTTGTTTGACCTAATCTTTTTGGGGAAACCATGTTGGGATATTAGATCATTCACAAAACATTTAATTACTGAATTGGCACCCTCCTTTGAGGTTGGGGTTGCTTTCGCCAACCACTGCAATTGTCAATCTAAATCATTACGTTCCTTTATCCTTGTCCTTATCCGGATTGATCATATCGATTAAATAAAACCTCAACACGCTCAAACTTGACCTAATCTAAACTCACCTCCCCCCTCTGTCCCTCTCACAGGGACAGTGTTAGTCGCAGTAATAGTAATAGTAGTAGTAGTAGTAGTATTAGTAGTTTCAGAAACATCCAAGAAAAAGAAAAGGCAGCTGATAGTCAAGTGCAGCAAGAACAGAGGCGGAGGACAGGTCATGTTTGAGGTCACTGTTCGCTTTTGCAATAGTACTTTGATATTTTACAACACCTAGTGAATTATTGTGGCCTCAATAATTCACTAAATAGTTGTATTTAATTTAGTCTATCTATGATGGGACTATGCACAGAAACATTAAGTTCAGAAACAGATATGTTTTGTACTAGATTATATCTAAATAGCTACTTTCCATCTGTAGTCCCTGGCTACCTAAATTAAGGGGATCCACAAATCAAGCAATAAAATTATGACACTAATTAATCATAATAAATATATACATTCATAATAATCAATAATTAATCAAAAATAATCATACTGTAGCATGTATTCAATTATAAGAAAAGTCACCAAATGCCCCTTCATGGACACATACTTACCATACAATACAAGCACACCTTATTTACATCATCACACAAAGACCATACATGCTCTTGTTCACATCTGTCATCATTCGTAAAAACAACCAAGATTTTAACAGCCATACATCACAATTTACAACAAAAATGCTCTCATAGATAAATATAATACTCATTAAATTGATGTGTCAACATAATGCCCCTCTTAGTGACCATCTGAGCAGCCTTGATTACTCCAAAGCCACTTTTTTTTTTTTTTAATTTCAAATTTTCTATTCCTTTTGTTATAACGTGGAGAAGGCTAATTGGTCTGTACATGTTCTGGTCTTCTTTATTTCCTGCTTTATGGATTTAATCATAGTAGCAGTTTCTCCACGTGGTAGGGAAAGTGTTTTCCGTTATTGATTTATTTATCAATCGTTGTTATACGAGCAATAATACAATCCTTATATGTTTTTAGGAAGATAGTGTCCAACCCATATATATATCTCTAGATCGTGAGTCTGATAATACAGTGAAGATTTTGTTTAACTTTGTTTCATTTGTTACTTCTAAAATGAGTCCATCCTGAATAAATGACAATTATTTGCACTGATTTTGAGGGATTTTTATTCAGGGTTTGTACAGACTGGATGAAATGTTCATTAAAATTATTACTTATGTCCAGACTGTCTGCGATAGTAGCGCCATTGATATTTAATGTTATAGTGTTGTTTCTTGTTTGCTCTCTTCCCGTAAGTTTGTATCTGGTTTTCCATAACTCTCTAATGTTCCCTTTTGCAGCTTTGATTAATTCTAAATGAAAGTCAGCCTTAGACTTCCGCATAAACATTGTAACTTTGTTCTTCCAAACTTTTAAAACATACGATCTGTATTTAGACCTGTTATAATTGCTCTTTTGAGAGCTGAGTCCCGATGTCTTTATTAGAATCCAAATTGTTTTATTAATCCAATGGTATTTTTATTTTAGCACTCTTCTTTCTGGTTTTGTATTCGTGTATTTACAGATGTTCTCTTTAATTTTTGTCATCCAATTGTAATTCTAGTAGGACTGCTTATCATTTGTATCATATAGAAGCCGTTTATAATATCCTTAAGTTTCTTTCTACGTGTTTTATTTAACCAGTCCAGATTAACGTCCCCCATGACGTTACTTCTTTCATACTATGCTGTTTGAGGATGTCTGAAAATGAATCAAGAAAAATGTCTTTAGCTGTGGTCGGTCGGTATACTACAATTACCTTGAAATACATTTCTGAGGAAAATGTGATTTTAATTTCAACATACTCAAATTGATCTACTTTTAATGTTTTCCCTTTCATAAATCATAATTCCTCCCCCCTTTGTCACTCGATCTGTATTTTCTGTAATCTTGTCCCCCGGGACATTAATTAGAACGAAAGTAGTTGTGGGTTTTAACCATGTCTCTGATAGACAAGGTAATCCGGATTAGAGTCTGACAGTAACTGCTGTATTTGTTCAGTATGTTTCCTGTGGTAGAAAGTTTAATAATGCGGACACATTTGTTACTGAATACTTTCTACAGACTTCTGTCTCTCTGCGACTTTGTGTATGTAATAAACAACTATAAATATTTGATATGCTTAAATTTTATTTTAGCTCAGCTGTTGTGTAGCTGCTAGCTCTTTGTAGCCTACAGCAGGAGTGTCCAAATTGCAACCAATAGCTATGTTTTTAACAGACAACCGAAATAATTGAAAATGTGGTATTAGCGTATCGGTTCAATCAGCGGCAGCTATGCCCTGTTTTATCATTTGACCTACATTTTTGGTTTCGTAGGCAGGACAGAGGGAACAATGTGGGTCATTAGTTGTCCATCTTATACCATTCTAATTGTTTTAAGGATAGTTCACATGAGCGGCCATACCTTGAGTCCCACCATATATAAGAGTCAAAAGGCTCCTATTATGAGTCGTCTAATTGGTGATCATACACTTTGGCGGTTTGAGTGGCAGGACACACGGACACACCTCAGTCAGCCAGTGCTAGGACAGTTGGAGCAGTCCCCGTCTTCCACTTGTTCTTGGGAGGCGTCCCTATTAGTTGTCCGCTGATGTCGTGCTGTCAGGCAACATCAGGAAGTTCCTTCTGTGCAGTATTGAATTGTCAGGGCACAGTTCGTAAGCAGGTCATTACAAGGTGTGTGCAGGTTGACCACAAAGGAATGCTTCAAAGATTGTGTTGAACATTGTCCGTTGACACTTATGTCCAGCAGGGGTCTGTTTGTATCCTGCTGTTCGTCCTGCTGTCACACCTGTATTTTTTGTGAGCATGTTCTGGCTACAACTTTGGAGCTTGTCTTGTTCAGAGAAGCTGGCAGTCCCCCGGCTGCATATCCTTTCCACCCTCGCTTGACCTAGCACAACCGTGGCTATCACCCAAGTCCGTCTGTATGGTTTTACGTTTTGTTGAGGTTTTTTCCTCCAGAATTTGGAACTCAAAACATGTACACCCATCGTTTTCATATCCTCTCGGTTAGTTCAATTTGCATATCACGTTTTAAAATTACAGTCTTAACTATCCCATTAATTGCTAATCAAAAACCTTAATTCAAAGATTATACGTACTACTTCATGTGTATTTAAGTACCCTTTTAATTCACTTAAAGATTATCTATAAGTTAATTTAAACTATCATTTGTCTATCAGTAGGCGCGAGCAAGCTGTCATGCTTGCACTCTGACCTCCTGCTGTGCGTGATACTCTCCAAAACAAAGGAATGTTTTTATTCACGTTTCTCCTTATCTTTCAGCTAAATCTTTTAATCTTTTAACTTTTAACGTCCGTACTGTGTTTATTTTTATTGTCTGCATTTTAAAATATTTAAAATCTCAGGTACCCCTTGGCATACCTTCAAGTACCTCCCTTTTTTGTCCGGGCGGAAACACCATACCCTCATTTGAGAACTACTGGTTTAGCCTATGAAAAATCCTTTGTCTCATACATCATTACACTGTACAACTCCTCTTTGGGGGGCTAGGATGACAGGGAATGCAAAACAATAACAGTGCAATACTTTTTTTTTTATCATGGTCGTTAATGCCTAGTTTCTCTTTTAATAGAATCTATTTTGTTTCCATTTATACCCTTATTAGTTACTGTTTACTTTTTACTTCTTCTTCCTGAGGGAACTCTCCTGAAGGAATCAATAACGTTTTATCTGTCTATCTATCTATCTATTACTAACCCGAGCACAATTCATGACGTCATGCTCATCTTGCAGACAGTTATTTCCATTTAGTTTTATTCTCTATTTGTAATTCTACATGCACCAATGTCACATAGAAATGTGCTTTCTTTGTTATTTATTTACATTATTATTTCTGGTTTACTTGCTGTCTGTTTACTTAAGTTCTCATATTTTGGTCTGTCTTCCTCCTGATTAGAATTTGTTTAACGCTTCTCTACGTTTTGTTTTGACAATGGCGCTGAGTGGCTCTTATTTGTACTTCTTCAGACTCTATGTTTCACAGATGCCCTTAGATGTATTAGAATATAAATTTAACTTTTATTTTATTGTGTGTTTATTCCTAAAAAAAATTAAAATGTCAATGTATGATCAATTTATCTTTATCAAATTTAAATTCAATATTATTAATTTATTTGTTATATAACTATTAATTCAAAGTTACAGTGTGTCCTAATCTATGATGTTCGTGCGTGTGTGTTTGTCTCAACTTCCACACAGAAACTGGATGGATCAGATAAGCAGCAAAGCTGTACCAAAAAAAAAAGTATACTAGACATATAAATGAATGATGAATTAAACAATGTTTCAATGTCCCACAATCCGTATTTATTTATTGATAATTAACCGTGTAATTTTCCATATATCTATTATTTTACTGGACTTAGCAAGCACCTACTACTAGCACACTCTACAGACCGAGAATAACTGTTCAACCACACTTAGTAATGCCAAGCTAGATGCTAACCTAGCCTTACTATGCCTCAGTAAGCAAACTTTTGCTAACCTAGCCCAATGCTATGCTAACACAATGCTAACCTAGCTCAATGCTATGCTAAACAATGCCAACCTAGCTCAATGCTATGTGTCACTCCTCTTCGAACTAATGCCTCACGCAGCTGTCATTCACACAGCCTCGTCACACGCACACACTCTTATCTCAAAATGTCTCCCAGCTTTTTTTTTTTATATGCGTCACACAGTCACTCACACACAGAGAATTTACCAGCGAGCAAGAGCCTTTTTTCCCGTATTCAAAATCTCAGTGTGTAAAACAACTGTAATATCGCACAGTCACAATCACCAGTATAGTTAAAAACAAATTCAAATGACTGGAATTAGCTCGCAGCGCCCACGAGGGGGAGCCTCCCTGCTTAGGCTGCTGCCTCCGCGATCCAACCTCTTGATAAGCGAAAGAAAATAATTATATGGATGGATCATTCACTCATGTGTTTTCTGTACATAACTTTGTCTATTTTCTCACACGCACACACATAACCAACAATTTCCCAGCTCTTGCAGATCAGCGTGGGTGCGAAAAAAGCGTTAGGGAACTCTCACAAAAGCATGAGGGAGAATTAAAACAGATAAGAAACCAGGTGCTACACAAAAGTTATTAAAATACGCAGATATATATATATAAATTTAAAAACACACATTTTTATCCCACTAAACACTCCCCCCTGGTCCGGACCAATATAAACAACTAATGCACGCGTGCTTTTGTGGAATCGGCCGTCTCATAACACACACACGCAGGTCATTCTTACTCATATAATGGTGATTAACCCATTCAGCGGAGCAAATCCTGCTTTTCCTTCCTGACCAACACGGATAACAGCCTAAGGCGCTGTAGAATTTCCAGGAATCACCCTTCAATTTCTACAGTACATCGTGTCTGGTCAGTCCATATAGTTTCACCAAGTCTCTACCATATGGAGCCCTTACTCTATCCATCTATACTGCAGCAAATTTCCAAATTCGTGACAACTTGGCTCAGTTGATCTCCTCTACCGGAGTCACTGAACGATCACCTTATATCAGGCTTTTTACCCGGCTGCAGCTTCCACATAGACAGATACGTAGGACCTTCATAGACGTCATAAATTTGTGTGGGCCAAATGTCACATCAGTTTAGCCAACCTTGCCTTAAATTTCGCTGTGTCCAACTCCGGCTAACCATGTACTTGCAAAGAAATTTTTCGTCTCACATCGTCTATGCTTCTGCACTCCAAACCACCAAAATTCTATCAACAATCCCCATTTGTTAAAAACAAGAGATTACAAGTTTTCAACAAACACACAGACAAATGATCACATATAAAACAACTCAAACCAACCAACACATGCCTCAGTCTAGGTTGTTTTTGGAGAACTATCTTTTATGAAAAAAAATTTCAGTTTTCATCTTACCGATCCCGTTTCTCTTCAGACAGACAACTTTTACACAATAAGCAAAATAGCTTACCTTTTATTAGATGCGCGCGTGCAAGCGTTGTCTGCCTGAGAGAGATGCCGGGAGCGGATGTTGACTTGCAGAGTTCTGGACCATCCTAGTTCGTGACGCCAATTTTGTAGTGGAAAGTCCAGGTTGTCAATGAGAACCAAAGTAGATTTAACACAAGAGTTTTATTTTACTCATAATCAAATGGTACAATGGTTGGGTTGAGTTGTCTAGCACACAGAAAGTTTCCCCCCCCGGGCGCGCCCGTCACCATGAAAAAGAAGATGGTGCCCAAAACACTCTCTTCGTTTGGCTTTATCCCTTTCTTATCTGTCTTGTTAGTGCGTCACTGTCTTATTTTGTTTTCCCTATCTGTTCCATAACAACTCGAATCTTTTAGACAGTCAACACATTCAGTTAGACAGGTTGGCACGACTTAAAGTTCACTTTTGTCCCACAGAAGAGGAAGAGAAATCAAAATGAGCATACATTTTTGACAGACATGAACTATAGGTCAAAGGTCAGAAATTCTACTACAATATAAACATAACTCCAAAACCAAACATGCATTATGTCCAAAACTGCCTGTAATATTGTATATATGTGAGTTTTACTAGAATCAGGGTTGCAAATACAAAAATTGGGTTTTATTACAGTATACTGTCACACTCAATATGACAGTTATTTAAACATAACTCAAACAACACATGCAAAATGGCTAATAATGCCTGGAGCATGTATCTAGTTAGTTTTACTTGAAAAATTGTATTTTGTAAGGTTTGCAAAGACACAAGTTAGTTGTTTTTTTCATTCAATATGACAGTACAGCTGTCATACTAAAAATGAAAGTTATATAAACATTACTCTAAAACCAAACATGCATTATGTCTAAAAATGCCTGTAATATTGTATCTGTGTGAGTTTAACTAGATTTAGTTGTTTTTGAAAGGTTTGCAAATACAAAATAAGGGTTTTACTCACTATGACAGTTTACTGTCACACTCAATCTGACAGTTATTTATTTAAACATAACTCCTAAACCACACATGCAAAATGGCTAATAATGCCTGGAGATATGTATCTTTGTGAATTTTACTAGAAACATTATATTGTGTAAGGTTTAGTTAGTTTTTGTACTCAATCTGACAGTATAACTGTCATTCTAAATCCATCCATTTTCTTCCGCTTATCCGAGGTCGGGTTGCGGGGGCAGCAGCCTGAGCAGAAAATCCCAGACTTCCCTCTCCCCAGCCACTTCGTCCAGCTCTTCTCGGGGTATTCCGAGGCGTTCCCAGGCCAGCCGGGGACATAGTCTTTCCAATGTGTCCTAGGTCTTCCCCGTGGCCTCCTGCCACACCTCCCTAGAGGCGTTCGGGTGGCATCCTGAGCAGATGCCCGAACCACCTCATGGCTCCTCTCAATGTGGAGGAGCAGCGGCTTTACTTTGAGTTCCTCCCGGATGACAGAGCTTCTCACCCTGTCTCTAAGGGAGAGACCCACCACCCGGCAGAGGAAACACATTTCGGCCGCTTGTCCTTTCGGTCATAACCCAAAGCTGGGAACGTAGATCGACGGTAAATTGAGAGCTTTTCCTTCTGGCTCAGCTCCTTCTTCACCACAACGGATCGATATAGCGTCCTCAATACTGAAGACGCCGCACCAATCCGCCTGTGGATCTCTCGATCCACTCTATCCTCACTCGTGAACAAGACTCCTAGGTACTTGAACTCCTCCACTTGGGGCAAGATCTCCTCCCCAACCTGGAGATGGCACTCGACCCTTTCCTGCATGAGAACCATGGACTTGGACTTGGAGGTGCTGATTCTCATCCCAGTCGCTTCACACTCAAGGACCCTGCCGAGAGTATAGACCTGGTCTACCGTTCCACGACCAGGACGAAAACCACACTGTTCGTCCTGGATCCGAGTTTCCTCCTCTCCAGTACACATGAATAGACCTTACCGGGAAGGCTGAGGAGTGTGTTTCACGATAGTTGGAACACACCCTCCGGTTCCCCTTCTTAAAGAGAGGAACCACCACCCCGGTCTGCCAATCCAGAGGTACCGCCCCCAATGTTCACGCGATGTTGCAGAGTCTTGTCAACCAAGACAGCCCCACAGTATCCAGAGCCTTAAGGAACTCATCCACCACCGGGGCCTTGCCACAGAGGAGCTTTTTAACTACCTAGGCAACCTAAGCCCCAGAAATAGGAGAGTCCACCACAGATTCCCCAGGCACTGCTTGGCCTGTCGCTATGCCCGCTGCCTCTGGAGTCCCATGAGCCAAAAGGACCCGATAGGCTCTTTCTTCAGCCTGACGGCATCCCTCACTGCTGGTGGCCACCAGCGAGTTCTAGGATTACTGCCACGACAGGCACCAAACACCTTGCGGCCACAGCTCCAATCAACAGGCTCGACAAGAGAGGCACGGAACATGGTCCACTCAGACTCAATGTCCAGCACCTCCCTCGTGACATGTTCAAAGTTCTTCCTTATGTTTGAACATTGTGTTTGTTATGGACAATCCGTGACGAGCACAAAAGTCCAATAACAAAGCACCACTTGGGTTCAGATCCGGGTGGCCATTTTTCCCAATCACGACTCTCCAGGTTTCACTGTCCTTGCCAACATGAGCATTGAAGTCCCCCAACAGAACAAGGGAATCACCCGAGGGAGCACTCTGCAGTACTACCTCAAGGGAATCCAAAAAGAGTGGGTACTCTGAGCTGCTGTTTGGTGCGTAAACACAAACAACAGTCAGGACCCGTCACCCAACCCGAAGGCGGAGGGAAGCTACCATCTCGTCTACTGGGTTTAACGTGCAGGCTTTGAGCAACAACAATTGCCACCCCAGCCTCTCATTGCTTGCAACGCCAGAGTGGAAGAGAGTCCAGCCCCTCTTGAGAGAACAGGTTCCAGAGCCCTTGCTGTGCGTCGAAGTGAGTCCAACTATATCTAGCCGGAACTTCTTCACCTGGCGCACCAGCTCAGGCTCTTTCCCTCCCAGCGAGGTGACGTTCCACGTCCCAAGAGCGAGCTTATGTAGCCGATAATGGGACCGCCAAGTGCCCTGCCTTCGGTTGCCGCCCAGTTCACACTGCATCCGACCTCTATGACCTCAATGGGCCCATGAGTGGTGAGCCCATTGGAGGGTTGACCCACGTTGCCTCTTCGAGCTGAGCCCGGCAGGGCCCCATGGAGACAGGCCCGGCCACCAGTCGCTCGCCATCGTGCCCCACCTCTGCGCCTGGCTCCACAGGGGAGCCACGGTGACCTGCGCCTGGGCGAGAAAAAATCTAGGTCCTCGATTTGTACTTTTCATAAAGGTCTTTGAGCTGCTCTTTGTCTGATCCCTCACCTAGGACCTTTTCTCAGGGGATCCGGAGGCGTTCCCAGGCCAGCCGGGAGACATAGTGTTCCCAATGTGTCCTGGGTCTTCCCCGTGGCCTCCAGGATGACAGAGCTTCACCTTCACCAGGGGTGTCAAACTCAAATACAGAGTGGGCCAAAGTTTAAAACTGAACAAAGCCGCGGGCCAAGGTTGAACAAATTAACCTTTTAATAGGGACCCAAACAAGTTTTGCATTGAATATTGAACAAGCAAGGCTTATATAACTTTATAGTGAAATGCAAAATGGAGTTTCAAATAATAATAATAATTAAAAAATATAAATTGCATATCAAATACAATTTAAATAAAAATTGAATGCCTCTTTTCTATTTGCAGCCTTCTGAGGTAAATATCAACATTCACTTTTTCCACAGGCTAATAAATTTGAAAATAAAATAACAATGAATAAAACAACCATTCAGGACTTTAAACTGCTCAGTTTGCAACACACTGATCTAATTTGATGTGCCCAAGCCAGATACCTGGCATCTTTTTTTAGATGCTAGTTCTTTAATGTTAGGGCTCAGGCTTTGAGCTGAGGCAGCTTTCATTATCGAACGAAGGTGTTCAACAGTCATATCTCGTACACCCAATTCTAACATCATTCACACCCAGTCACAAGATATGTGCAGCTTCAGCACGCATACACAAATGAATGCAACGCATACTTCATCAACAGCGATACAGGTTACACTGAGGGTGCCAGTATAAAAAACTTTAACACTGTTAGAAATATACGCCACACTGTGAACCCACACCAAACAAAAATAAAAAACACTTTTCAGGAGAACATCCGCACCGTAACATAACATAAACACAAAAGAACAAATACCCAGAATCTTTTGCAGCACTAACTCTTTCGGGACGCTACAAAATACACCCCCGCTACCACCAAACCCCCCCCCCCACACACACACACACACACACACCTTGTAGCGTCCCGGAAGATTTAGTGCTACAAAGAGTTCCGGGTATTTGTTCTGTTGTGTTTATGTTGTGTTACGGTGCAGATGTTCTCCCGAAATGTGTTTGTCATTCTTGTTTGGTGTGGATTCACAGTGTGGCGTATATTTCTAAAAGTGTTAAAGTTTTTTATTTGGCTACCGTCAGTGTAACCTGTATCGCTGTTGATGAAGTATGCGTTGCATTCAATTGTGTGTGGGTGCAGAAGCTGCACTGACATGAAACTGGGCCGGCACTTGTTTGACTGGCTGAAAAAAAAAAAATAAAATTCGGGAGGAGTGCTGGAGTCACTCCCGGGAGGGTTGGCAAGTATTAGAAGTAGCGGTGAATGCGGTGTTACCGCGGCACTGCCGCAATGTATAATCGACGGTCCAGCTTTAGTGTCAATTTGATATTGCCTCAAGGGCCAAGTCAAATTACACGTTGGGCCAAATTTGGCCCACGGGCCAGAGTTTGACACCCATGACCTTCACTGTAAAAAATTACTGTAAAAATAAAAAATTAAATTACAGTTATATACTCCATCCATCCATCCATTTTATACCGCTTATTCCCTTCGGGGTCGCGGGGGGCGCTGGAGCCTATCTCGGCTACAATCAGGCGGAAGGCGGGGTACACCCTGGACAAGTCGCCACCTCATCGCAGGGCCAACACAGATAGACAGACAACATTCACACTCACATTCACACACTAGGGCCAATTTAGTGTTGCCAATCAACCTATCATGTTCTTCTTAAATGCAGTTAAGTACTGTAAATTTTGTTGCATTTTTCAAAAAATATCGACCAGCAGTAAGTTACTGTAAAACCTACAGTGTAATTCAGTATTTTTCAGACTTGTTTCTTGGGTCCGCCCACAATTCGTCCAACCGAGCTTCATTTCACCTGGCCGACCCTGCTAAATCCATCCTACTGCATCGTGTGTTTTTGATAACAAGGTAAGAGTCACTTTTATCTTGATGTGTCATTTTCTGTTTGAATTACTTTATATACCTGTATATATTTATAAAGTCCGAAATGTCAGCATCACAGACACTATCGTTGACCACGCGCATGTACCGCCGCATGCTAGCTAGCTAAGTTTTCTTCTTTTTTGTCATAGTCATCATAAAAGATGATAACTTGCAACATATGTGCTACGACTTGCAGCAATGTATTTGCGTATGTTAGTCACATGCGAAGTCATAGTTGTATGCCTAATGCATCGTTTAAGTGTGCTTTCCCTAAATGCACAAGAGTTTTTTCCAACTTCTCAGCCTTCAAAACACAGCCGTCGTCATAAATATGGCAAGAGTAGGACTGATATGTATAGCGCAGAAGGTTTACCTTGTAATATTGTCTCATGTAGCGCGAAGTGCGATGATATACGGGCCCTTCTCCTGCATTTGAAAAGTCATATTACCGAAGGTAGGACAGTTACGTGCCCCTTCAGTCAATGTGAAAAAAGATTTACAGTTAAGTCTACTTTCACATCGCACGTGTCAAGGAAGCACTACGGCTACACTGAACGAAGTTTGACTTGATCAACAGCAAATCCAAGCAGCTCTTGTGTTATTAACACTGATGATGACTATTGTGATATGCAACTTGAGAATTCAGGATATTCCTGTTATGAAGACATGGAGGTCTACTTGCATTAAAAAAATGTTCACAGCACTGAAAAAAGGTTGAGAACCACTGCCTTAGGACAGTGGTTCTCAACCTTTTTTCAGTGATGTACCCCTGTGAACATTTTTTAAATTCAAGTACCCCCTTCTTCATCGTATGGGCAGCTGTTTTCCGGCACCCGGACCTGAGGCCGAGGGTCTATGCCTTTTACCACCCCAGGCCCGGGGGGCCCTCCCGTTCATATGTCAGGACACACAGAAGTGAGCCAGGTCACCGAGCAGTCATCCAGGTCCGCCAGGCCACGCAAACCATTAGGAGCACGATAAATCGGGCAACGCAGGATCACGTGGTCGGCAGTCTGCTCCTCCGCGCCACACTCACACGTCGCGTTAGGTGCTAAGCCCCACTGGAACATGTTTGAGCGAAAGCGACCGACACCAGTTCGGAGGCGGTTAAGCCTCACCCAGGCCACTCGTGGTAGTGAGAGGCCTGGTATTGAGCCGGTGTCAGGTATGAAGTCACGGAGTCTGGAGGAGATGGTATGCTCCAGGTCCGTGCTCCATTTGTGATTCGCCCAGTGAGCCGCCCTGATGTTGTTGTCACTGCATTGCTGCAGGAGCTTCAGGGCGGCTGGTACCAGTGGGTCTCTGGAGGGGAGGCGGGGCGTTGGCTCTGAGGAGAGTGTGAGCCTTTCATGGAGCAGGTGGTTCTCATCCATGTTTGTCCGGCCCGCCAGAGTTGCTACAGCACCTTGGCGACGAAGCTCAGCGGGTTGGATGCCTGCTAAGATGGGCAGTAGCTCCACAGGGGTGGGGCGCAGGCATCCAGTGATAACACGCAAGGTTTCGTTGATCGGGACATCAAGTTGTTTAGAGTACCCCCTAATCAGAGCAAAGCATTTTTGGTTGAAAACAAGAGATAAAGAAGTAAAATACAGCACTATGTCATCAGTTTCTGATTTATTAAAGTGTATAACAGTGCAAAATATTGCTCATTTGTTGTGGTCTTTCTTGAACTATTTGGAAAAAAAGATATAAAAATAACTAAAAACTTGTTGAAAAATAAACAATTGATTCAATTATAAATAAAGATTTTTACACATAGAAGTAATCAACTTAAAGTGCCCTCTTTGGGGATTGCAATAGAGATCCATCTGGATTCATGAACTTCATTCTCAACATTTCTTCACAAAAAAAGAAATCTTTAACATCAATATTTATGGAACATGTCCACTACGCTTTAACCAAGCCTCCATTGTTTTCTACATGGATAGTTGATTGACAGTTGGTGCCGTGTGGCACCGCCAGGTAGGGTCAAACCATCATGGCATGGGGGAAACTCTGGCTTAATGGTAATGAATGGAATAGCCTACTTGATTAGTTGTTCAGTTTATGAACTTACATTCATATTTTGTCGAAGTATTATTCAATAAATATATTTATAAAGTATTTTTGAATTGTTGCTATTTTTAGAATATTTAAAAAAAATCTCACGTACCCCTTGGCATACCTTCAAGTACCCCCAGGAGTACGCGTACCCCCATTTGAGAACCACTGCCTTAGGAGACTAGATGTAAACAGAGTAAAGAGAGAGCGAGTGAGGTGGCCATTCCAAATACTTTTAAAATGCTACCCATATTGGATACTGTTTAGGAACATAAACTGCATTTCTTGACTGTACCAGTTGCTGGATGATCAGCATGGAAGGTGATGTCATCTGCAAAGGCGTCCAACCTAGCTTAATCTCAGGGCTTGCTGCCCTTCTTGCCACCTACTTTGTGTTCAACTTGGAATACCAAGAGGAAGGTCCTCGGACATTGGAATTTGTTCAAAGGTAAATCCTCTTGATACTGTTAAAATACTTTTAGGATATTTTATTTTATATTTCTCACCTCTGTTCAGGAATTTGACTTGTCATTTCCCCAATTTTGTGCCTTAAATCAATGACTCTTCTGTTCCTTTGTGTACCTTCTTATTAGGGACCGAAGCACCAGTTTGACTCCAGGATACAGAGAAGGTAGGTAATGTGCAGGTAAAGATATGTTGACTGGGTCAAAGAAGGAAGCACCTGTTTGACCCCAGGATGCAGAAAAAGTAGGTAATTTGCAGGTAAAGATATGTTGACTGGATGATGGCAGGAAGCACCAGCTTGACCCGAGAATGCAGAGCAAGTAGGTAATGTGCGGGTGAAGATATGTTGAATGGGTGAAGGCAGGAAACACCAGCTAGACGCCAGGATACAGAGAAGGTAGGTAATGTGCAGGTAAAGATATGTTGAATGAGTAAAGGCAGGAAACACCAGCTTGACTCCAGGATACAGAGAAGGTAGGTAATGTGCAGGTAAAGATATGTTGAATGGGTAAAGGTAGAAAGCACCAGCGTGACCACACTATGCAGGGAAGGTAGGTAATGTGCAGGTAAAGATATGTTGAATGGGTGAAGGCAGGAAACACCAGCTAGACGCCAGGATACAGAGAAGGTAGGTAATGTGCAGGTAAAGATATGTTGAATGAGTAAAGGCAGGAAACACCAGCTTGACTCCAGGATACAGAGAAGGTAGGTAATGTGCAGGTAAAGATATGTTGAATGGGTAAAGGTAGAAAGCACCAGCGTGACCACACTATGCAGAGAAGGTAGGTAATGTGCAGGTAAAGATATGTTGAATGGGTAAAGGCAAGAAGCACCAGTGTGACCCCAGGATGCAGAGAAGATAGGTAATGAGCAGGTAACGATATGGTAAATGGGTGAAAGCAGGAAACATCAGCGTAAATACACGGTCCCGTAGATGGAGAGAAAACATAAATAGAGAGAGGGATTGGGGAGGCTTTAGCATTGTCTTCCTCTCTGAATTTGTCTTAATGGGTTTTAGAGCATTCACTCATCTACAGCTGTGGTTATGGTATAGGCTCACATATATCCTAAAATTGATATTAATATTTGTGCAGTGCATATTCCTAAATAACAATGTGAGGGGGGTTCTGTATCGACTGCAAGTAATCTTCAATCACAACAGAATATCTAATATGCTTTCTCTCTTTTTTAGGCGATTCATTGGCGTTAACCCTGAGAGGGGAACAAAGGCTAGCCAGGGAAAGGTGGTGTCCAAGAAGACCGGGAAGCTGGTCCAGAAAAAGGCAGCAACTGTAAATCCTCACGTAGCCACCCTTATAAAACATCTCACAGACTTTGAGTGGGGCGTTATGTAGCCGACAACTAAACACTGGACTCGTGTTCAGTGTTTTGTCTCCAGTTAGAAATTAAGTGGACATGTTATAAATGTTAAAATGCTTTACTGAAAATAAGAAGAATGCACTAAATGTACATTGAATGTATTTGATGCACTTTAAAATAATTGGTTAATAAAAACATAATCTTGCAAGGCCATTTCTCCAGTCATTTTTATGCCAGCAGATTGCAGGGGTTTTGATTTTGAAAAATTAAAAGTTCAACTCATTAACTTCTAGTGGCATTATACTGTAAAGCTCAGTCTAAAGTGCTTACAATTATTTTACTGTAATTAACTGTTAATGGATATTACAGTAGATACACTAAAATAACAGTGTAATGCCGCTAAACAGATGACAGTATTATGCTGTGAAGCGTATATTTGATACAGCACAGTACTGTGATACTTTTTAAAGTAATAAACTGTAGTGATAAATCACAGTATGTGTGCTGTTGAAAAACAGTTTTATACTGGAACCATTAGCTGCCAGTAGGTTACTGTAATTAAACGGTGAAAATTCTTACAGTAAGGGAGAGACCCGCCACCCAGCGGAGAAAACTCATTTCGGCCACTTGTACCCGTGATCTTGTCCTTTCGGTCATAACCCAAAGCTCATGACCATAGGTGAGGATGGGAACGTAGATTGACCGGTAAATTGAGAGCTTTTCCTTCTGGCGCAGCTCCTTCTTACCACAACGAATCGATATAGCGTCCTCATTACTGAAGACGCCGCACCGATCAGCCTGTGCATCTCACGATCCACTCTTCCCTCACTCATGAACCAGGTACTTGAACTCATCCACTTGGGGCAAGATCTCCTGCCCAACCTCGAGATGGCACTCCACCCTTTCCCGGGCGAGAACCTTGGACTTGGAGGTGCTGATTCTCATCCCAGTCGCTTCACACTCGGCTGCGAACCAATCCAATGAGAGCTGAAGATCCTGGCCAGTTAAAGCCATAAGGACCACATCATCTGCAAAAAGGAGAGACCTAATCCTGCAGCCACCAAACCGGATCCCCTCAACGCCATGACTGCGCCTAAAAATTCTGTCCTTAAAATGTATGAACACATTTGGTGACAAAGGGCAGCCAACACGAGGGTTGGACTCCGGTCCAACCCTCACTGGAAAGGGATCCGACTTACTGCTGGCAATGCGGACCAAGCTCTGACACTGATCATACAGGGAGCGACCCGCCACAATCAGACATGCCGATACCCCATACTCTCTGAGCACTCCCCACAGGACTTCCCGGGGTGGCCACGGTCGAATGTCTTCTCCAAGCCCACAAAGCAAATGTAGACTGGTTGGACAAACTCCCATGCACACTCAAGGACCCTGCCGAGAGTATAGAGCTGGTCTACCGTTCCACGACCAGGACGAAAACCACACTGTTCGTCCTGGATCCGAGGTTCCTCCTCTCCAGTACACATGAATAGACCTTACCGGGAAGGCTGAGGAGTGTGATCTACGATAGTTGGAACACACCCTCCGCTTCCCCTTCTTAAAGAGAGGAACCACCACCCCGGTCTGCCAATCCAGAGGTACCGCCCCTGATGTCCACGCGATGTTGCAGAGTCTTGTCAACTAAAACATCCCCACAGAATTCAGAGCCTTAAGGAACTCCGGACGGAGCTCATCCACCCCCGGGGCCTTGCCACCGAGGAGCTTTTTAACTACCTTGGCAACCTCAGCCCCAGAAATAGGAGAGCCCACCACAGATTCCCCAGGCACTGCTTGGCCTGTCGGTATGCCCGCTGCCTCTGGAGTCCCATGAGCCAAAAGGACCAGATAAGCTCTTTCTTCAGCTTGACGGCATCCCACCAGCGGGTTCTAGGATTACCGCCACGACAGGCACCAAACACCTTGCGGCCACAGCTCCAATCAGCTGGCTTGACAAGAGAGGCACGGAACATGATCCATTCAGACTCAATGTCCAGCACCTCCTTTGTGACATGTTCAAAGTTCCTCCGGAGGTAGAAAAAGAAACTCTCTCTGACAGGAGACTCTGCTAGGCATTCCCAAAAGACTCTCACAATGCGTTTGGGCCTGCCAGGTCTGTCCGGGATCCTACCCCACCATCGGAGCCAGCTCACCAGGTGGTGATCGGTAGAAAGCTCGCCCCTCTCTTCACCCGAGTGTCCAAAACATGAGGCCGCAAATCCCATGACACAACTACAAAGTCAATAATGGAACTGTGGCCGAGGGTGTGCTGGTGTCAAGTGCACATATGGACACCCTTATGTTTGAACATTGTGTTTGTTATGGACAATCAGTGACGAGCACAAAAGTCCAATAACAAAGCACCACTTGGGTTCAGATCCGGGTGGCCATTTTTCCCAATCACGACTCTCCAGGTTTCAAAGTCGTTGCCAACATGAGCGTTGAAGACCCCCAGCAGAACAAAGAAATCACCCGAGGGAGCACTCTCAAGGGAATCCAAAAAGAGTGGGTACTCTGAGCTGCTGTTTGGTGCGTAAACACCAACAACAGTCAGGACCCGTCACCCAACCCGAAAGCGGAGGGAAGCTACCATCTCGTCTTCTGGGTTAAGTCCAACGTGCAGGCTTTGAGCCGGGGGGCAACAAGAATTGCCAACCCAGCCTCTCATTACATGCAACGTCAGAGTGGAAGAGAGTCCAACCCCTCTTGAGAGAACAGGTTCCAGAGCCCTTGCTGTGCGTCGAAGTGAGTCCAGCTTTATCTAGCCGGGAACTTCTCCACCTCGCGAGGTGACGTTCCACGTCCCAAGAGCGAGCTTATGTAGCCGATAATCGGACCGCCAAGTGCCCTGCCTTCGGCTTCCGCCCAGCTAACACTGCACCCGACCTCTATGACCCAGCCCATGAGTGGTGAGCCTATTGCAGGGGGGACCCACGTTGCCTCTTCGAGCTGGGCCCCATGGGCACCAGTCGCTCGCCATCGTGCCCCACCTCTGGGCCTGGCTCCACAGGGGAGCCACGGTGACCCGCGTCCGGGCGGGAAAATATCTAGGTCCTCGATTTGTACTTTTCATAAAGGTCTTTGAGCTGCTCTTTGTCTGATTCCTCACCTAGGACCTGTTTGTCTTGGGGGACCCTACCAGGGGGCATAGAAGCCCCCGGACAACATAGCTCCTAGGATCAGTGGGACACGCAAACCACAAAGGTGGCGGCTCAGAAAGCAGGTTATATAAACATAACTCCAAAACCAAACATGCAAGATGTCTAAACATGCCTGTAATATTGTATCAATGTGAGTTTTACTAGAATCGGTTGTTTTTTTAAGGCTTGCAAACACAAAAATTTTTTTTTACTCAATATGACAGTAAGTTCTTAAAATGCTGAGATAATGTGAAAAAAGCAATACAAATGTATTCCAACATGATTCCTAAACCAAACATGCAAAATGTCTAAAAATGCCTGTAATATTGAATCCATGTGAGTTTTACTAGAATCATTTGTTTTTGTAAGGTTTGCAAATACAAAAATTGAGTTTTATGACAGACACAAGTTAGTTTTTTTACTCATTATAACAGTATAGATGTCATACTATATATTAAAGTTATATAAACATAACTCCAAAACCAAACGTGCATTATGTCCAAAATTGCCTGTAATATTGTATAGATGTGAGTTTTACTAGAATCAGGTTTGCAAATATAAAAATTGGGTTTTATGACACTATACTGTCACACTCAATATGACAGTATAACTGTCATACTAAATCCATCCATTTTCTTCCGCTTATCCGAGGTCGGGTTGCGGTGGCAGCAGCCTAAGCAGAGAGCCCAGACTTCCCTCTCCCCAGCCACTTCGTCCAGCTCTTCTCGGGGGATCCCCAGGCGTTCCCAGGCCATAGTCTTTCCAATGTATCCTAGGTCTTCCCCATGGCCTCCTGCCGTTCGGACCTAGGGAGGCGTTCGGGTGGCATCCTGAGCAGATGCCCGAACCACCTCATCTGGCTCCTCTCAATGTGGAGGAGCAGCGGCTTTACACTGAGTTCCTCCCAGATGACAGAGCTTCTTACCCTATCTCTAAGGGAGAGACCCACCACCCGGCGGAGGAAACTCATTTCGGCCGCTTGTACCCGTGACCTTGTCCTTTCGGTCATAACCCAAAGCTCATGACCATAGGTGAGGATGGGAACGTTGATCGACCGGTAAATTGAAAGCTTTTCCTTCTGGCTCAGCTCCTTCTTCACCACAACGGATCGATATAGCGTCCTCATTACTGAAGACGCAGCACCGATCCGCCTGTAGATCTCACAATCCACTCGATCCTCACTCGTGAATAAGACTCCTAGGTACTTGAACTCCTTCACTTGGGGCAAGATCTCTTTCCCAACCTCGAGATGGCACTCCACCCTTTCCCGGGCGAGAACCATGGACTCGGACTTGGAGGTGCTGATTCTCATCCCAGTCGCTTCACTGCGAACCGATCCAATGAAAGCTGAAGATCTTGGCCAGTTGAAGCCATCAGGACCACATCATCTGCAAAAAGCAGAGACCTAATCCTGCAGCCACCAAACCAGGCGCAGTCATGGCGTTGAGGGGATCCTCAAAGCCATGACTGCGCCTAGATATTCTGTCCATTAAAGTTATGAACAGAATCGGTGACAAAGGGCAGCCTTGGCGGAGTCCAACCCTCACTGGAAAGGGGTCCGACATACTGCCGGCAATGTGGACCAAGCTCTGACACTGATCATACAGGGAGACACCCGCCACAATCAGACATGCCGATACTCCATACTCTCTGAGCACTCCCCACAGGATTTCCCGGGGGCCAAGGTCGAATATCTTCTCCAAGTCCACAAAACTTATGTAGACTGGTTGGGCAAACTCCCATGCACACTCAAGGACCCTGCCGAGAGTATAGAGCTGGTCTACCGTTCCACGACCAGGACGAAAACCACACTGTTCGTCCTGGATCCGAGGTTCCTCCTCTCCATTACACATGAATAGACCTTACCGGGAAGGCTGAGGAGTGTGATCTACGATAGTTGGAACACACCCTCCGGTTCCCCTTCTTAAAGAGAGGAACCACCACCCCGGTCTGCCAATCCAGAGGTACCGCCCCCGATGTAGACGCAATGTTGCAGAGTCTTGTCAACCAAGACTGCCCCACAGCATCCAGAGCCTTAAGGAACTCCGGACGTAGGAGCTTTTTAACTACCTTGGCAACCTCAGCCCCAGAAATAGGAGAGCCCACCACAGACTTCCCAGGCACTGTTTCCTCATAGGAAGACGTGTTGGTGGGACTGAGGAGGTCTCGCTTGGCCTGTCGGTATGCCCACTGCCTCTGGAGTCCCATGAGCCAAAAGGACCCGGTGGCTCTTTCTTCAGCTTGACAGCATCCCTCACTGCTGGTGGATTACCGCCACGACAGGCACCAAACACCTTGCGGCCACAGCTTCAATCAGCTGGCTCAACAAGAGAGGAACGGAACATGGTCCACTCAGACTCAATGTCCAGCACCTCCCTCGTGACATGTTCAAAGTTCTTCCGGACATGTTCAAAGTTCTTCAGGAGACTCTGCTAGGTGTTCCCAGCAGACCTTTACAATGCGTTTGGGCCTGCCAGGTCTGACCGGCATCCTCCCCTACCATCGGAGCCAGCTCACCACCAGGTGGTGGTTGGTATAAAGCTCTGCCCCTCTCTTCACCGAGTGTCCAAAACATGAGGCCGCAAATCCCATGACACAACTACAAAGTCAATCATGCGGCCGAGGGTGTCCTTGTGCCAAGTGCACATAAGGACACCCTTATGTTTGAACATTGTGTTTGTTATGGACAATCCGTGACAAGCACAAAAGTCCAATAACAAAGCACCACTTGGGTTCAGATCCGGGTGGCCATTTTTCCCAATCACGACTCTCCAGGTTTCACTGTCGTTGCCAACATAGCGTTGAAGTCCACCAGCAGAACAAGGGAATCACCCGAGGGAGCACTCTCCAGTACTCCCTCAAGGGAATCCAAAAATAGTTGGTACTCTGAGCTGCTGTTTGGTGTGTAAACACAAACAACAGTCAGGACCCGTCACCCAACCCGAAGGCTGAAGGAAGCTACCATCTCGTCTATTGGGTTAAAGTCCAACGTGCAGGCTTTGAGCCGGGGGGCAACAAGAATTGCCACCCCAGCCTCTCATTAGTTGCAACGCCAGTGTGGAATCTCTTCCACTCTGGCGTTGCAAGTAATGAAAGTTCAGCTCAGTCCAGCCCCTCTGAGAGAACAGGTTCCAGAGCCCTTGCTGTGAGTCCAACTATATCTAGCCGGGAACGTCTCCACCTCAAGCACCAGCTCAGGCTCCTTCCCTCCCAGCGAGGTGACGTTCCATGTCCCAAGAGCGAGCTTATGTAGCCGATAATCGGACCACCAAGTGCCCTGCCTTCGGCTGCCGCCCAGCTCACACTGCACCCTCTATGACCCAGCCCATGAGTGGTGAGCCCTGGAGGGGGGATCCACGTTGCCTCTTCGAGCTGAGCACGGCTGGGCCCCATGGGGACAGGCCCGTCAATCGCCATCGTGCCACACCTCTGGGCCTGGCTCCACAGGGGAGCCACGGTGACCTGCGTCGGGGCGAGAAAAAAATCTAGGTCCTCAATTGTACTTTTAATAAAGGTCTTTGAGCTGCTCTTTGTCTGATCCCTCACCTAGGACCTGTTTGTCTTGGGAGACCATAGAAGCCCCCGGACAACATAGTTCCTGGATCAGTGGGACACGCAAACCACAAAGGTGGCGGCTCAGAAAGCAGGTTATATAAATATAACTCCAAAACCAAACATGCAATATGTCTAAACATGCCTGTAATATTGTATCAATGTGAGTTTTCCTAGAATCGGTTGTTTTTGTAAGGTTTGCAAATACAAAAAATAGGTTTTACTCACAATGACAAAATCACACTCAATATGACAGTTATTTAAACATAACTCATAAACCACACAAAAAAATGGCCAATAATGCCTGAAATAATGAATCATTGGGAGTTTTACTGAGTTTTACATTTTGCAAACACAAAAAGTAGTTTTTTACTTGACTGTAATGTTCTTAGAACCCTGAGATAATGGGGAAAAAGCAATAAAAATGTATTTAAACCTAACTCCTAAACAACACATGCAAAATGGCTAATAATGCCTAGGGAGACATGTAACGTTGTTAGTTTAAAAAAATGATCTTTTGTAAAGATATCAAAGACACAAGCTAGTTTTTTTTATTCAATATGACAGTATAACAGTCATACTAAATATGAAAGTTATATAATCATAACTCCGAAACCAAACATGTGTCATGTCTAAAAATGCCTGTAATAATGTATTAATGTGAGTTTGTAAGGTTTGCAAAAACAAAAAGTAGTTTTTTCCTCAATATGAAAGTAAGGATTTTAGAATCCTGAGATAATGCGAAAAAAGCAATAAAAATGTATTTAAACATAATTCCTAAACACCCCATGCAAAATGGGTAATAATGCCTGGAGACATGTATCTTTGTTAGTTTTACTAGAAAAATGACCTTTTGTAAAGTTTGCAAAGACACAAGCTAGTTTTTTTTATTCAATATGACAGTATAACAATCATACTAAATATAAAAGTTATATAAACATAACTCCAAAACCAAACATGTGTCATGTCTAAAAATGTCTGTAATAATGTATTTATGTGAGTTTGTAAGGTTTACAAAAACAAAAAGTAGTTTTTTACTCAATATGAAAGTAATGATCTTAGAATCCTGAGATAATGCGAAAAAAGCAATAAAAATGTATTTAAACATAACTCCTAAACAACCCAGGCAAAATGGGTAATAATGCCTGGAGACATGTATCTTTGTTAGTTTTACTAGGAAATGTTTTTTTTTGTAAAGTTTGCAAAGACACAAGCTAGTTGTTTTTATTCAATAAGACAGTATAACAGTCATACTAAATATAAAAGTTATATAAACATAACTCCAAAACCAAACATGTGTCATGTCTAATAATGTCTGTAATAATGTATTTATGTGAGTTTGTAAGGTTTGCAAAAACAAAAAGTAGTTTTTTCCTCAATATGAAAGTAATGATCTTAGAATCCTGAGATAATGCGAAAAAAGCAATAAAAATGTATTTAAACATATTTCCTAAACACCCCATTCAAAATGGGTAATAATGCCTGGAGACATGTATCTTTGTTAGTTTTACTAGAAAAATGATATTTTGTAAAGTTTGCAAAGACACAAGCTAGTTTTTTTTATTCAATATGACAGTATAACAGTCATACTAAATATAAAAGTTATATAAACATAACTCCAAAACCAAACATGTGTCATGTCTAAAAATGTCTGTAATAATGTATTTATGTGAGTTTGTAAGGTTTGCAAAAACAAAAAGTAGTTTTTTCTTCAATATGAAAGTAATGATCTTAGAATCCTGAGATAATGCGAAAAAAGCAATAAAAATGTATTTAAACATATTTCCTAAACACCCCATGCAAAATGGGTAATAATGCCTGGAGACATGTATCTTTGTTAGTTTTACTAGAAAAATGATCTTTTGTAAAGTTTGCAAAGACACAAGCTAGTTTTTTTTATTCAATATGACAGTATAACAGTCATACTAAATATAAAAGTTATATAAACATAACTCCAAAACCAAACATGTGTCATGTCTAAAAATGTCTGTAATAATGTATTTATGTGAGTTTGTAAGGTTTGCAAAAACAAAAAGTAGTTTTTTCCTCAATATGAAAGTAATGATCTTAGAATCCTGAGATAATGCTAAAAAAGCAATAAAAATGTATTTAAACATATTTCCTAAACACCCCATGAAAAATGGGTAATAATGCCTGGAGACATGTATCTTTGTTAGTTTTACTAGAAAAATGATCTTTTGTAAAGTTTGCAAAGACACAAGCTAGTTTTTTTTAATTCAATATGACAGTATAACAGTCATACTAAATATAAAAGTTATATAAACATAACTCCCAAACCAAATATGTGTCATGTCTAAAAATGTCTGTAATAATGTATTTATGTGAGTTTGTAAGGTTTGCAAAAACAAAAAGTAGTTTTTTACTCAATATGAAAGTAATGATCTTAGAATCCTGAGATAATGCGAAAAAAGCAATAAAAATGTATTTAAACATATTTCCTAAACACCCCATGCAAAATGGGTAATAATGCCTGGAGACATGTATCTTTGTTAGTTTTACTAGAAAAATGATCTTTTGTAAAGTTTGCAAAGACACAAGCTAGTTTTTTTTATACAATATGACAGTATAACAGTCATACTAAATATAAAAGTTATTAAACATAACTCCAAAACCAAACATGTGTCATGTCTAAAAATGTCTGTAATAATGTATTTATGTGAGTTTGTAAGGTTTGCAAAAACAAAAAGTAGTTTTTTCCTCAATATGAAAGTAATGATCTTAGAATCCTGAGATAATGCGAAAAAAGCTATAAAAATGTATTTAAACATATTTCCTAAACACCCCATGCAAAATGGCTAATAATGCCTGGAGACATGTATCTTTGTTAGTTTTACTAGAAAAATGATCTTTTGTAAAGTTTGCAAAGACACAAGCTAGTTTTTTTTATTCAATATGACAGTATAACAGTCATACTAAATATAAAAGTTATATAAACATAACTCCAAAACCAAACATGTGTCATGTCTAAAAATGTCTGTAATAATGTATTTAGGTGAGTTTGTAAGGTTTGCAAAAACAAAAAGTAGTTTTTTACTCAATATGAAAGTAATGATCTTAGAATCCTGAGATAATGCGAAAAAAGTAATAAAAATGTATTTAAACATAACTCCTAAACAACCCAGGCAAAATGGGTAATAATGCCTGGATACATGTATCTTTGTTAGTTTTACTAGGAAATGTATATTTTGTAAAGTTTGCAAAGACACAAGCTAGTTGTTTTTATTCAATAAGATAGTATAACAGTCATACTAAATATGAAAGTTATATAAACATAACTCCAGAACCAAACGTGTGTCATGTCTAAAATTGCCTATAATAATGTATTTATGTGAGTTTGTAAGGTTTGCAAAAACAAAAAGTAGTTTTTTCCTCAATATGAAAGTAAGGATTTTAGAATCCTGAGATAATGCGAAAAAAGCAATAAAAATGTATTTAAACATAATTCCTAAACAACCCATGCAAAATGGCTAATAATGCCTGGAGACATGTATCTTTGTTAGTTTTACTAGAAAAATGATATTTTGTAAAGTTTGCAAAGACACAAGCTAGTTTTTTTTATTCAATATGACAGTATAACAGTCATACTAAATATGCAAGTTATATAAACATAACTCCAAAACCAAACATGTGTCATGTCTAAAAATGCCTGATAATAATGTATTAATGTGAGTTTGTAAGGTTTGCAAAAACAAAAAGTAGTTTTTTACTCAATATGAAAGTAAAGATCTTAAAATCCTGAGATAATGCGAAAAAAGCAATAAAAATGTATTTAAACATAATTCCTAAACAACCCATGCAAAATGGGTAATAATGCCTGGAGACATGTATCTTTGTTAGTTTTACTAGAAAAATGATCTTTTGTAAAGTTTGCAAAGACATAAGCTAGTTTTTTTTATTCAATATGACAGTATAACAGTCATACTAAATATAAAAGTTATATAAACATAACTCCAAAACCAAACATGTGTCATGTCTAAAAATGTCTGTAATAATGTATTTATGTGAGTTTGTAAGGTTTGCAAAAACAAAAAGTAGTTTTTTCCTCAATATGAAAGTAATGATCTTAGAATCCTGAGATTATCGCGAAATTATTGATAGTATAGCACCGCTAAAGCAAAAAAGGGCCCCTAAAAGGCGCACCCCATGGTTTACAGAAGAAATTAGAGCTCATAAATTATCATGTAGAAAACTGGAACGCAAATGGCGCGCGACTAAACTTGAGGTTTTCCATCAAGCATGGAGTGATAGTTTAATAACTTATAAACGCATGCTTACCTTAGCTAAAGCTAAATACTACTCAAATCTCATCCGCCTCAACAAAAACGATCCTAAATTTCTGTTTAGTACAGTAGCATCGCTAACCCAACAAGGGACTCCTCCCAGTAGCTCCACCCACTCGGCAGATGATTTTATGAATTTCTTTAATAAGAAAATTGAACTCATTAGAAAGGAGATTAAAGACAACGCATCCCAGCTACAACTGGGTTCTATTAACACAAATACGACTGTATATACGACGGACACTGCCCTCCAAAATAGTCTCTCTATTTTTGATGAAATAACATTAGAGGAATTATTACAGCGTGTAAGTGGGATAAAACAAACAACATGTTTACTTGACCCACTTCCTGGGAAACTTATCAAGGAACTGTTTGTATTATTAGGTCCATCAGTGTTAAATATTATAAACTTATCACTTTCCTCCGGCACTGTTCCCCTAGCATTCAAAAAAGCGGTTATTCATCCTCTGCTCAAAAGACCTAACCTCGATCCTGACCTCATGGTAAACTACCGACCGGTCTCCCACCTTCCGTTTATTTCCAAAATTCTCGAAAAAACTGTTGCACAGCAGCTAAATGAACACTTAGTGACTAACAATCTCTGTGAACCTTTTCAATCCGGTTTCAGGGCAAATCACTCTACGGAGACAGCCCTCGCAAAAATGACTAATGATCTATTGCTAACGATGGATTCTGATGCGTCATCTATGTTGCTGCTTCTTGATCTTAGCGCCGCTTTCGATACCGTCGATCATAATATTTTATTAGAGCGTATCAAAACACGTATTGGTATGTCAGACTTAGCCTTGTCTTGGTTTAACTCTTATCTTACTGACAGGATGCAGTGCGTCTCCCATAACAATGTGACCTCGGACTATGTCAAGGTAACGTGCGGAGTTCCCCAGGGTTCGGTTCTTGGCCCTGCACTCTTTAGTATTTACATGCTGCCGCTGGGTGACATCATACGCAAGTACGGTGTTAGCTTTCACTGTTATGCTGATGACACTCAACTCTACATGCCCCTAAAGCTGACCAACACGCCGGACTGTAGTCAGCTGGAGGCGTGTCTTAATGAAATTAAACAATGGATGTCCGCTAACTTTTTGCAACTCAACGCTAAGAAAACGGAAATGCTGATTATCGGTCCTGCTAGACACCAACATCTATTTAATAATACCACCTTAACATTTGACAACCAAACAATTAAACAAGGAGACTCGGTAAAGAATCTGGGTATTATCTTCGACCCAACTCTCTCGTTTGAGTCACACATTAAGAGTGTTACTAAAACGGCCTTCTTTCATCTCCGTAATATCGCTAAAATTCGTTCCATCTTGTCCACTAGCGACGCTGAGATCATTATTCATGCGTTCGTTACGTCTCGTCTCGATTACTGTAACGTATTATTTTCGGGCCTCCCTATGTCTAGCATTAAAAGATTACAGTTGGTACAAAATGCGGCTGCAAGGCTTTTGACAAAAACAAGAAAGTTTGATCATATTACGCCTATACTGGCTCACTTGCACTGGCTTCCTGTGCACTTAAGATGCGACTTTAAGGTTTTACTACTTACGTATAAAATATTACACGGTTTAGCTCCAGCCTATCTCGCCGATTGTATTGTACCATATGTCCCGACAAGAAATCTGCGTTCAAAGAACTCCGGCTTATTAGTGATTCCCAGAGCCAAAAAAAAGTCTGCGGGCTATAGAGCGTTTTCTATTCGGGCTCCAGTACTCTGGAATGCCCTCCCGGTAACAGTTAGAGATGCTACCTCAGTAGAAGCATTTAAGTCCCATCTTAAAACTCATTTGTATAATCTAGCCTTTAAATAGACCCCCCCTTTTTTAGACCAGTTGATCTGCCGTTTCTTTTCTTCTCTCCTCTTCTCCCCTGTCCCTTGCGAGGGGGAGTCGCATAGGTCCGGTGGCCATGGATGAAGTGCTGGCTGTCCAGAGCCGGGACCCCGGGTGGACCACTAGCCTGTGCATCGGTTGGGGACATCTCTGCGCTGCTGACCCGTCTCCGCTCGGGATGGTTTCCTGTTGGCCCCGCTGTGGACTGGACTCCCGCTGATGTGTTGGATCCACTGTGGACTGGACTTTCACAATGTTATGTCAGACCCACTCGACATCCGTTGCTTTCGGTCTCCCCTAGAGGGGGGGGGTTACCCACATATGCGGTCCTCTCCAAGGTTTCTCATAGTCATTCACCGACGTCCCACTGGGGTGAGTTTTTCCTTGCCCGTATGTGGGCTCTGTACCGAGGATGTCGTTGTGGCTTGTACAGCCCTTTGAGACACTTGTGATTTAGGGCTATATAAATAAACATTGATTGATTGATTGATTGATAATGCTAAAAAAGCAATAAAAATGTATTTAAACATATTTCCTAAACACCCCATGCAAAATGGGTAATAATGCCTGGAGACATGTATCTTTGTTAGTTTTACTAGACAAATGATCTTTTGTAAAGTTTGCAAAGACACAAGCTAGTTTTTTTTAATTCAATATGACAGTATAACAGTCATACTACATATAAAAGTTATATAAACGTAACTCCAAAACCAAACGTGTGTCATGTCTAAAAATGTCTGTAATAATGTATTTATGTGAGTTTGTAAGGTTTGCAAAAACAAAAAGTAGTTTTTTACTCAATATGAAAGTAAGGATCTTAGAATCCTGAGATAATGCGAAAAAAGCAATAAAAATGTATTTAAACATATTTCCTAAACACCCCATGCAAAATGGGTAATAATGCCTGGAGACATGTATCTTTGTTAGTTTTACTAGAAAAATGATCTTTTGTAAAGTTTGCAAAGACACAAGCTAGTTTTTTTTATACAATATGACAGTATAACAGTCATACTAAATATAAAAGTTATATAAACATAACTCCAAAACCAAACATGTGTCATGTCTAAAAATGTCTGTAATAATGTATTTATGTGAGTTTGTAAGGTTTGCAAAAACAAAAAGTAGTTTTTTCCTCAATATGAAAGTAATGATCTTAGAATCCTGAGATAATGCGAAAAAAGCAATAAAAATGTATTTAAACATATTTCCTAAACACCCCATGCAAAATGGGTAATAATGCCTGGAGACATGTATCTTTGTTAGTTTTACTAGAAAAATGATCTTTTGTAAAGTTTGCAAAGACACAAGCTAGTTTTTTTAATTCAATATGACAGTACAACAGTCATACTAAATATAAAAGTTATATAAACATAACTTCAAAACCAAACATGTGTCATGTCTAAAAATGTCTGTAATAATGTATTTAGGTGAGTTTGTAAGGTTTGCAAAAACAAAAAGTAGTTTTTTACTCAATATGAAAGTAATGATCTTAGAATCCTGAGATAATGCGAAAAAAGTAATAAAAATGTATTTAAACATAACTCCTAAACAACCCAGGCAAAATGGGTAATAATGCCTGGAGACATGTATCTTTGTTAGTTTTACTAGGAAATGTATATTTTGTAAAGTTTGCAAAGACACAAGCTAGTTTTTTTAATTCAATATGACAGTACAACAGTCATACTAAATATAAAAGTTATATAAACATAACTCCAAAACCAAACATGTGTGATGTCTAAAAATGTCTGTAATAATGTATTTATGTGAGTTTGTAAGGTTTGCAAAAACAAAAAGTACTGTTTTACTCAATAAGAAAGTAATGATCTTAGAATTCTGAGATAATGCGAAAAAAGCAATACAAATGTATTCAAACACAACTTTTAAACCAAACATGTAAATTGTCTAAAAATGCCTGTAATATTGAATCTATGTACGTTTTACTAGAATCAATTGTTTTTGTAAGGTTTGCAAATACAAAAATTAGGTTTTACACATAATGACATTATAACTTTAACACTCAATATGAAAGTTATTTAATTATAACTCCTAAATACACATGAAACATGTCTAATAGCGTGAAAAAAATTATCTTTGTGAGTGTTGCTAGAAACATTTTCTTTTGTAAGGTTTGCAAAGACACAAGTTAGTTTTTTTAACTCACTATGACAGTATAACGCCACACTCAATATGACAGTTATTTAAACATAACTCCTAAACTACACCTGAAAAATGGCTAATAATGCCTGAAATAATGCATCTTTGGGAGTTTTACTGGAAACATATGCTTTTTTTAAGGCTTGCAAACACAAAAATTATTTTTTTACTCAATATGACAGTAATGTTCTAAAAATCCTGAGATAATGTGAAAAAAAACCAATACAAATGTATTACAACATAATTCCTAAACCAAACATGCAAAATGTCTGAAAATGCCTGTAATATTGAATCCATGTGAGTTTTATTTGAATCAGTTGTATGGTTTGCTAATACGAAAATTGGGTTTTATGACAAACACAAGTTAGTTTTTTTACTCAATATAACAGTTTAGCTGTCATACTATATATGAAAGTTATATAAACATAACTCCAAAACCAAACATGCATTATGTCCAAAACTGCCTGTAATATTGTATATATGTGAGTTTTACTAGAATCAGGGTTGCAAATACAAAAATTGGGTTTTATGACAGTATACTGTCACACTCAATATGACAGTTATTTAAACATAACTCAAACAACACATGCAAAATGGCTAATAATGCCTGGAGCATGTATCTAGTTAGTTTTACTAGAAAAATTGTGTTTTGTAAGGTTTGCAAAGACACAAGTTAGTTGTTTTTTTTATTCAATATGACAGTACAGCTGTCATACTAAATATGAAAGTTATATAAACATTACTCTAAAACCAAACATGCATTATGTTTAAAAATGCCTGTAATATTGTATCTGTGTGAGTTCAACTAGATTTAGTTGTTTTTGTAAGGTTTGCAAATACAAAATAAGGGTTTTACTCACTATGACAGTTTACTGTCACACTCAATCTGACAGTTATTTATTTAAACATAACTCCTAAACCACACATGCAAAATGGCTAATAATGCCTGGAGATATGTATCTTTGTGAGTTTTACTAGAAACATTATATTGTGTAAGGTTTAGTTAGTTTTTGTACTCAATCTGACAGTATAACTGTCATTCTAAATCCATCCATTTTCTTCCGCTTATCCGAGGTCGGGTTGCGGGGGCAGCAGCCTGAGCAGGAAATCCCAGACTTCCCTCTCCCCAGCCACTTCGTCCATTTCTTCTCGGGGTATTCCGAGGCGTTCCCAGGCCAGCCGGGGACATAGTCTTTCCAATGTGTCCTAGGTCTTCCCCGTGGCCTCCTGCCACACCTCCCTAGAGGCGTTCGGGTGGCATCCTGAGCAGATGCCCGAACCACCTCATGGCTCCTCTCAATGTGGAGGAGCAGCGGCTTTACTTTGAGTTCCTCCCGGATGACAGAGCTTCTCACTCTGTCTCTAAGGGAGAGACCCACCACCCGGCAGAGGAAACACATTTCGGCCGCTTGTCCTTTCGGTCATAACCCAAAGCTGGGAACGTAGATCGACGGTAAATTGAGAGCTTTTCCTTCTGGCTCAGCTCCTTCTTCACCACAACGGATCGATATAGCGTCCTCAATACTGAAGACGCCGCACCAATCCGCCTGTGGATCTCTCGATCCACTCTATCCTCACTCGTGAACAAGACTCCTAGGTACTTGAACTCCTCCACTTGGGGCAAGATCTCCTCCCCAACCTGGAGATGGCACTCGACCCTTTCCTGCGTGGACTTGGACTTGGAGGTGCTGATTCTCATCCCAGTCGCTTCACACTCAAGGACCCTGCCGAGAGTATAGACCTGGTCTACCGTTCCACGACCAGGACGAAAACCACACTGTTCGTCCTGGATCCGAGTTTCCTCCTCTCCAGTACACATGAATAGACCTTACCGGGAAGGCTGAGGAGTGTGTTTCACGATAGTTGGAACACACCCTCCGGTTCCCCTTCTTAAAGAGAGGAACCACCACCCCGGTCTGCCAATCCAGAGGTACCGCCCCCAATGTTCACGCGAAGTTGCAGAGTCTTGTCAACCAAGACAGCCCCACAGTATCCAGAGCCTTAAGGAACTCATCCACCACCGGGGCCTTGCCACAGAGGAGCTTTTTAACTACCTAGGCAACCTAAGCCCCAGAAATAGGAGAATCCACCACAGATTCCCCAGGCACTGCTTGGCCTGTCGGTATGCCCGCTGCCTCTGGAGTCCCATGAGCCAAAAGGACCCGATAGGCTTTTTCTTCAGCTTGACGGCATCCCTCACTGCTGGTGGCCACCAGCGAGTTCTAGGATTACCGCCACGACAGGCACCAAACACCTTGCGGCCACAGCTCCAATCAGCAGGCTCGACAAGAGAGGCACGGAACATGGTCCACTCAGACTCAATGTCCAGCACCTCCCTCGTGACATGTTCAAAGTTCTTCCTTATGTTTGAACATTGTGTTTGTTATGGACAATCCGTGACGAGCACAAAAGTCCAATAACAAAGCACCACTTGGGTTCAGATCCGGGTGGCCATTTTTCCCAATCACAACTCTCCAGGTTTCACTGTCCTTGCCAACATGAGCATTGAAGTCCCCCAACAGAACAAGGGAATCACCCGAGGGAGCACTCTCCAGTACTCCCTCAAGGGAATCCAAAAAGAGTGGGTACTCTGAGCTGCTGTTTGGTGCGTGAACACAAACAACAGTCAGGACCCGTCACCCAACCCGAAGGCGGAGGGAAGCTACCATCTCGTCTACTGGGTTTAAGTCCAACGTGCAGGCTTTGAGCAACAACAATTGCCACCCCAGCCTCTCATTGCTTGCAACGCCAGAGTGGAAGAGAGTCCAGCCCCTCTTGAGAGAACAGGTTCCAGAGCCCTTGCTGTGCGTCGAAGTGAGTCCAACTATATCTAGCCGGAACTTCTTCACCTGGCGCACCAGCTCAGGCTCTTTCCCTCCCAGCGAAGTGACGTTCCACGTCCCAAGAGCGAGCTTATGTAGCCGATAATCGGACCGCCAAGTGCCCTGCCTTCGGCTGCCGCCCAGTTCACACTGCATCCGACCTCTATGACCTCAATGGGCCCATGAGTGGTGAGCCCATTGGAGGGTTGACCCACGTTGCCTCTTCGAGCTGAGCCCGGCAGGTCCCCATGGAGACAGGCCCGGCCACCAGTCGCTCGCCATCGTGCCCCACCTCTGCGCCTGGCTCCACAGGGGAGCCACGGTGACCTGCGCCTGGGCGAGAAAAAATCTAGGTCCTCGATTTGTACTTTTCATAAAGGTCTTTGAGCTGCTCTTTGTCTGATCCCTCACCTAGGACCTTTTCTCAGGGGATCCCGAGGCGTTCCCAGGCCAGCCGGGAGACATAGTGTTCCCAATGTGTCCTGGGTCTTCCCAGTGGCCTCCAGGATGACAGAGCTTCACCTTCACCAGGGGTGTCAAACTCAAATACAGAGTGGGCCAAAGTTTAAAACTGAACAAAGGCCAAGGTTGAACAAATTAACCTTTTAATAGGGACCCAAACAAGTTTTGCATTGAATATTGAACAAGCAAGGCTTATATAACTTTATAGTGACATGCAAAATGGAGTTTCAAATAATAATAATAATAATTAAAAAATATCAATTGCATATCAAATACAATTTAAATAAAAATTGAATGCCTCTTTTCTATTTGCAGCCTTCTGAGGTAAATATCAACATTAACTTTTTCCACAGGCTAATAAATTTGAAAATAAAATAACAATGAATAAAACAACCATTCAGGACTTTAAACTGCTCAGTTTGCAACACACTGATCTAATTTGATGTGCCCAAGCCAGATACCTGGCATCTTTTTTTAGATGCTAGTTCTTTAACGTCGGGGCTCAGGCTTTGAGCTGAGGCAACTTTCATTATCGAACGAAGGTGTTCAACAGTCATATCTCGTACACCCAATTCTAACATCATTCACACCCAATCACAAGAAATGTGCAGCTTCAGCACGCATACACAAATGAATGCAACGCATACTTCATCATCAGCGATACAGGTTACACTGAGAGTGCCAGTATAAAAAACTTTAACACTGTTAGAAATATACGCCACACTGTGAACCCACACCAAACAAAAATAAAAAACACTTTTCAGGAGAACATCCATAACAAAACATAACGTAACATAACATAAACACAAAAGAACAAATACCCAGAATCTTTTGCAGCACTAACTCTTTCGGGACGCTACAAAATACACCCCCGCTACCACCAAACCCCCCCCCCCCACACACACACCTTGTAGCGTCCCGGAAGATTTAGTGCTACAAAGGGTTCCGGGTATTTGTTCTGTTGTGTTTATGTTGTGTTACGGTGCGGATGTTCTCCCGAAATGTGTTTGTCATTCTTGTTTGGTGTGGATTCACAGTGTGGCGTATATTTCTAAAAGTGTTAAAGTTTTTTATTTGGCTACCGTCAGTGTAACCTGTATCGCTGTTGATGAAGTATGCGTTGCATTCAATTGTGTGTGGGTGCAGAAGCTGCACTGACATGAAACTGGGCCGGCACTCGTTTGACTAGCTGAAAAAAAGGAAAAAAAATTCGGGAGGAGTGCTGTATTCACTTCTGGGAGGGTTGGCAAGTATTAGAAGTTGCGGTGAATGCAGTGTTACAGCGGCACTGCCGCAATGTATAATCGACGGTCCAGCTTTAGTGTTAATTTGATATTGCCTCAAGGGCCAAGTCAAATTACACGTTGGGCCAAATTTGGCCCACGGGCCAGAGTTTGACACCCATGACCTTCACTGTAAAAAATTACTGTAAAAATAAAAAATTAAATTACAGTTATATACTCCATCCATCCATCCATTTTCTACCGCTTATTCCCTTCGGGGTCGCGGGGGGCGCTGGAGCCTATCTCAGCTACAATCAGGCGGAAGGACAGGTTACACTGACAAGTCGCCACCTCATCGCAGGGCCAACACAGATAGACAGACAACATTCACACTCACATTCACACACTAGGGCCAATTTAGTGTTGCCAATCAACCTATCATGTTCTTCTTAAATGCAGTTAAGTACTGTAAATGTTGTTGTATTTTTCAAAAAATATCGACCAGCAGTAAGTTACTGTAAAACCTACAGTGTAATTCAGTATTTTTTAGACTTGTTTCTTGGGTCGGCCCACAATTCGTCCAACCGAGCTTCATTTCACCTGGCCGGCCCTGCTAAATCCATCCTACTGCATCGTGTGTTTTTGATAACAAGGTAAGAGTCACTTGTACCTTGATGTGTCATTTTCTGTTTGAATTACTTTATATATATATTTATAAAGTCCGAAATGACATAGCGTCACAGTCAGCATCACAGACACTATCGTTGACCACGCGCATGTACCGCCGCATGCTAGCTAGCTAAGTTTTCTTCTTTTTTGTCATAGTCATCATAAAAGATGATAACTTGCAACATATGTGCTACGACTTGCAGCAATGCATTTGCGTATGTTAGACACATGCAAAGTCATAGTTGTATGCCTAATGCATCGTTTAAGTGTGCTTTCCCTAAATGCACAAGAGTTTTTTCCAACTTCTCAGCCTTCAAAACTCACAGCCGTCGTCATAAATATGGCAAGAGTAAGACTGATATGTATAGCGCAGAAGGTTTACCTTGTAATATTGTCTCATGTAGCCGGAATTGCGATGATATACGGGCCCTTCTCCTGCATTTGAAAAGTCATATTACCGAAGGTAGGACAGTTACGTGCCCCTTCAGTCAATGTGAAAAAAGATTTACAGTTAAGTCTACTTTCACATCGCACGTGTCAAGGAAGCACTACGGCCACACTGAACGAAGTTTGACTTGCTCAACAGCAAATCCAAGCAGCTCTTGTGTTATTAACACTGATGATGACTATTGTGATATGCAACTTGAGAATTCAGGATATTCCTGTTATGAAGACATGGAGGTCTACTTGCATTAAAAAAATGTTCACAGCACTGAAAAAAGGTTGAGAACCACTGCCTTAAGACAGTGGTTCTCAACCTTTTTTCAGTGATGTACCCCTGTGAACATTTTTTAAATTCAAGGACCCCCTAATCAGAGCAAAGCATGTTGGTTGAAAAAAATACATAAAGAAGTAAAATACAGCACTATGTCATCAGTTTCTGATTTATTAAATTGTATAACAGACCAAAATATTGCTCATTTGTTGTGGTCTTTCTTGAACTATTTGGAAAAAAAGATATAAAAATAACTAAAAACTTGTTGAAAAATAACTAAGTGATTCAATTATAAATAAAGATTTTTACACATAGAAGTAATCAACTTAAAGTGCCCTCTTTGGGGATTGTAATAGAGATCCATCTGGATTCATGAACTTCATTCTCAACATTTCTTCACAAAAAAAGAAATCTTTAACATCAATATTTATGGAACATGTCCACTACGCTTTAACCAAGCCTCCATTGTTTTCTACATGGATAGTTGATTGACAGTTGGTGCCGTGTGGCACCGCCAGGTAGGGTCAAACCATCATGGCATGGGGGAAACTCTGGCTTTATGGTAATGAATGGAATAGCCTACTTGATTAGTTGTTCAGTTTATGAACTTACATTGATATTTTGTCAAAGTATTATTCAATAAATATATTTATAAAGGATTTTTGAATTGTTGCTATTTTTAGAATATTAAAAAAAAATCTCACATACCCCTTGGCATATCTTCAAGTACCCCCAGGAGTACGCGTACCCCCATTTGAGAACCACTGCCTTAGGAGACTAGATGTAAACAGAGGAAAGAAAGAGCGAGTGAGGTGGCCATTCCAAATACTTTTAAAATGCTACCCATATTGGATACTGTTTAGGAACATAAACTGCATTTCTTGACTGTACCAGTTGCTGGTGACAAAGTCACAATAAAACGTTGGATGATCAGCATGGAAGGTGATGTCATCTGCAAAGGCGTCCAACCTAGCTTAATCTCAGGGCTTGCTGCCCTTCTTGCCACCTACTATGTGTTCAACTTGGAATACCAAGAGGAAGGTCCTCGGACATTGGAATTTGTTCAAAGGTAAATCCTCTTGATACTGTTAAAATACTGTTAGGATATTTTATTTTATATTTCTCACCTCTGTTCAGGAATTTGACTTGTCATTTCCCCAATTTGGTGCCTTAAATCAATGACTCTTCTGTTCCTTTGTGGAACTTCTTATTAGGGACCGACGCACCAGTTTGACTCTAGGATACAGAGAAGGTAGGTAATGTGCAGGTAAAGATATGTTGACTGGGTCAAAGAAGGAAGCACCTGTTTGACCCCAGGATGCAGAAAAAGTAGGTAATTTGCAGGTAAAGATATGTTGACTGGATGATGGCAGGAAGCACCAGCTTGACCCGAGAATGCAGAGCAAGTAGGTAATGTGCGGGTGAAGATATGTTGAATGGGTAAAATGGGTGAAAGAAGGAAGCGCAGGTGTGGTCGAGGCCATGCAGACAAGGTAGGTATGTGCAGGTGAAGATATGTTGTATGGTGAAAGAAAGAAGCACCAGTGTGACCCAAGGATGCAGGGAAGGTAGGTAATGTGCAGGTAAAGATATGTTGAATGGGTGAAGGCAGGAAACACCAGCTAGACGCCAGGATACAGAGAAGGTAGGTAATGTGCAGGTAAAGATATGTTGAATGAGTAAAGGCAGGAAACACCAGCTTGACTCCAGGATACAGAGAAGTTAGGTAATGTGCAGGTAAAGATATGTTGAATGGGTAAAGGTAGAAAGCACCAGCGTAACCACACTATGCAGAGAAGGTAGGTAATGTGCAGGTAAAGATATGTTGAATGGGTAAAGGCAAGAAGCACCAGTGTGACCCCAGGATGCAGAGAAGATAGGTAATGAGCAGGTAACGATATGTTAAATGGGTGAAAGCAGGAAACATCAGCGTAAATACACGGTCCCGTAGATGGAGAGAAAACATAAATAGAGAGAGGGATTGGGGAGGCTTTAGCATTGTCTTCCTCTCTGAATTTGTCTTAATGGGTTTTAGAGCATTCACTCATCTACAGCTGTGGTTATGGTATAGGCTCACATATATCCTAAAATTGATATTAATATTTGTGCAGTGCATATTCCTAAATAACAATGTGAGGGGGGTTCTGTATCGACTGCAAGTAATCTTCAATCACAACAGAATATCTTATATGCTTTCTCTATTTTTTAGGCGATTCATTGGCGTTAACCCTGAGAGGGGAACAAAGGCTAGCCAGGGAAAGGTGGTGTCCAAGAAGACCGGGAAGCTGGTCCAGAAAAAGGCAGCAACTGTAAATCCTCACGTAGCCACCCTTATAAAACATCTCACAGACTTTGAGTGGGGCGTTATGTAGCCGACAACTAAACACTGGACTCGTGTTCAGTGTTTTGTCTCCAGTTAGAAATTAAGTGGACATGTTATAAATGTTAAAATGCTTTACTGAAAATAAGAAGAATGCACTAAATGTACATTGAATGTATTTGATGCACTTTAAAATAATTGGTTAATAAAAACATAATCTTGCAAGGCCATTTCTCCAGTCATTTTTATGCCAGCAGATTGCAGGGATTTTGATTTTGAAAAATTAAAAGTTCAACTCATTAACTTCTAGTGGCATTATACTGTAAAGCTCAGTCTATAGTGCTTACAATTATTTTACTGTAATTAACTGTTAATGGATATTACAGTAGATACACTAAAATAACAGTGTAATGCCGCTAAACAGATGACAGTATTATGCTGTGAAGCGTATATTTGATACAGCACAGTACTGTGATACTTTTTAAAGTAATAAACTGTAGTGATAAATCACAGTATGTGTGCTGTAGAAAAACAGTTTTATACTGGAACCATTAGCTGCCAGTAGGTTACTGTAATTAAACGGAGAAAATTCTTACATTAAGGGAAAGACCCGCCACCCAGCGGAGAAAACTCATTTCGGCCACTTGTACCCGTGATCTTGTCCTTTCGGTCATAACCCAAAGCTCATGACCATAGGTGAGGATGGGAACGTAGATTGACCGGTAAATTGAGAGCTTTTCCTTCTGGCGCAGCTCCTTCTTACCACAACGAATCGATATAGCGTCCTCATTACTGAAGACGTCGCACCGATCAGCCTGTGCATCTCACGATCCACTCTTCCCTCACTCATGAACAAGACTCCAGGTACTTGAACTCATCCACTTGGGGCAAGATCTCCTGCCCAACCTCGAGATGGCACTCCACCCTTTCCCGGGCGAGAAACTTGGACTTGGAGGTGCTGATTCTCATCCCAGTCGCTTTACACTCGGCTGCGAACCAATCCAATGAGAGCTGAAGATCCTGGCCAGTTAAAGCCATAAGGACCACATCATCTGCAAAAAGGAGAGACCTAATCCTGCAGCCACCAAACCGGATCCCCTCAACGCCATGACTGCGCCTAGAAATTCTGTCCATAAAATGTATGAACACATTTGGTGACAAAGGGCAGCCAACACGAGGGTTGGACTCCGGTCCAACCCTCACTGGAAAGGGGTCCGACTTACTGCTGGCAATGCGGACCAAGCTCTGACACTGATCATACAGGGAGCGACCCGCCACAATTAGACATGCCGATACCCCATCCTCTCTGAGCACTCCCCACAGGACTTCCCGGGGTGGCCACGGTCGAATGTCTTCTCCAAGTCCACAACGCACATGTAGACTGGTTGGACAAACTCCCATGCACACTCAAGGACCCTGCCGAGAGTATAGATCTGGTCTACCGTTCCACGACCAGGACGAAAACCACACTGTTCGTCCTGGATCCGAGGTTCCTCCTCTCCAGTACACATGAATAGACCTTACCGGGAAGGCTGAGGAGTGTGATCTACGATAGTTGGAACACACCCTCCGGTTCCCCTTCTTAAAGAGAGGAACCACCACCCCGGTCTGCCAATCCAGAGGTACCGCCCCTGATGTCCATGCGATGTTGCAGAGTCTTGTCAACTAAAACAGCCCCACAGCATCCAGAGCCTTAAGGAACTCCGGACGGAGCTCATCCACCCCCGGGGCCTTGCCACCGAGGAGCTTTTTAACTACCTTGGCAACCTCAGCCCCAGAAATAGGAGAGCCCGCCACAGATTCCCCAGGCACTGCTTGGCCTGTCGGTATGCCCGCTGCCTCTGGAGTCCCATGAGCCAAAAGGACCAGATAAGCTCTTTCTTCAGCTTGACGGCATCCCACCAGCGGGTTCTAGGATTACCGCCACGACAGGCACCAAACACCTTGCGGCCACAGCTCCAATCAGCTGGCTTGACAAGAGAGGCACGGAACATGATCCATTCAGACTCAATGTCCAGCACCTCCTTTGTGACATGTTCAAAGTTCCTCCGGAGGTGGAAAAACAAACTCTCTCTGACAGGAGACTCTGCTAGGCATTCCCAAAAGACTCTCACAATGCTTTTGGGCCTGCCAGGTCTGTCCGGGATCCTACCCCACCATCGGAGCCAGCTCACCAGGTGGTGATCGGTAGAAAGCTCGCCCCTCTCTTCACCCGAGTGTCCAATACATGAGGCCGCAAATCCCATGACACAACTACAAAGTCAATAATGGAACTGCGGCCGAGGGTGTCCTGGTGCCAAGTGCACATATGGACACCCTTATGTTTGAACATTGTGTTTGTTATGGACAATCCGTGACGAGCACAAAAGTCCAATAACAAAGCACCACTTGGGTTCAGATCCGGGTGGCCATTTTTCCCAATCACGACTCTCCAGGTTTCAAAGTCGTTGCCAACATGAGCGTTGAAGACCCTCAGCAGAACAAGGGAATCACCCGAGGGAGCACTCTCAAGGGAATCCAAAAAGAGTGGGTACTCTGAGCTGCTGTTTGGTGCGTAAACACCAACAACAGTCAGGACCCGTCACCCAACCCGAAAGCGGAGGGAAGCTACCATCTCGTCTTCTGGGTTAAGTCCAACGTGCAGGCTTTGAGCCGGGGGGGCAACAAGAATTGCCAACCCAGCCTCTCATTACTTGCAATGCCAGAGTGGAAGAGAGTCCAACCCCTCTTGAGAGAACAGGTTCCAGAGCCCTTGCTGTGCGTCGAAGTGAGTCCAGCTTTATCTAGCCGGGAACTTCTCCACCTCGCGAGGTGACGTTCCACGTCCCAAGAGCGAGCTTATGTAGCCGATAATCGGACCGCCAAGTGCCCTGCCTTCGGCTTCCGCCCAGCTAACACTGCACCCGACCTCTATGACCCAGCCCATGAGTGGTGAGCCTATTGCAGGGGGGACCCACGTTGCCTCTTCGAGCTGGGCCCCATGGGCACCAGTCGCTCGCCATCGTGCCCCACCTCTGGGCCTGGCTCCACAGGGGAGCCACGGTGACCCGCGTCCGGGCGAGAAAATATCTAGGTCCTCGATTTGTACTTTTCATAAAGGTCTTTGAGCTGCTCTTTGTCTGATTCCTCACCTAGGACCTGTTTGTCTTGGGGGACCCTACAAGGGGGCATAGAAGCCCCCGGACAACATAGCTCCTAGGATCAGTGGGACACGCAAACCACAAAGGTGGCAGCTCAGAAAGCAGGTTATATAAACATAACTCCAAAACCAAACATGCAAGATGTCTAAACATGCCTGTAATATTGTATCAATGTGAGTTTTACTAGAATCGGTTGTTTTTTTAAGGCTTGCAAACACAAAAAGTTTTTTTTACTCAATATGACAGTAAGTTCTTAAAATGCTGAGATAATGTGAAAAAAGCAATACAAATGTATTCCAACATAATTCCTAAACCAAACATGCAAAATGTCTAAAAATGCCTGTAATATTGAATCCATGTGAGTTTTACTAGAATCATTTGTTTTTGTAAGGTTTGCAAATACAAAAATTGAGTTTTATGACGGACACAAGTTAGTTTTTTTACTCATTATAACAGTATAGATGTCATACTATATATTAAAGTTGTATAAACATAACTCCAAAACCAAACGTGCATTATGTCCAAAATTGCCTGTAATATTGTATAGATGTGAGTTTTACTAGAATCAGGTTTGCAAATACAAAAATTTGGTTTTATGACAGTATACTGTCACACATTTAATATGACAGTATAACTGTCATACTAAATCCATCCATTTTCTTCCGCTTATCCGAGGTCGGGTTGCGGGGGCAGCAGCCTAAGCAGAGAGCCCAGACTTCCCTCTCCCCAGCCACTTCGTCCGGCTCTTCTCGGGGGATCCCGAGGCGTTCCCAGGCCATAGTCTTTCAGATGTATCCTAGGTCTTCCCCATGGCCTCCTGCCGTTCGGACCTAGAGAGGCGTTCGGGTGTCATCTGGCACCTCTCAATGTGGAGGAGCAGCGGCTTTACACTGAGTTCCTCCCAGATGACAGAGCTTCTCACCCTATTTCTAAGGGAGAGACCCACCACCCGGCGGAGGAAACTCATTTCGGCCGCTTGTACCCGTGACCTTGTCCTTTCGGTCATAACCCAAAGCTCATGACCATAGGTGAGGATGGGAACGTTGATCGATCGGTAAATTGAAAGCTTTTCCTTCTGGCTCAGCTCCTTCTTCACCACAACGGATCGATATAGCGTCCTCATTACTGAAGACGCCGCACCGATCTGCCTGTAGATCTCAAAATCCACTCTATCCTCACTCGTGAACAAGACTCCTAGGTACTTGAACTCCTTCACTTGGGGCAAGATCTCTTTCCCAACCTCGAGATGGCACTCCACCCTTTCCCGGGCGAGAACCATGGACTCGGACTTGGAGGTGCTGATTCTCATCCCAGTCGCTTCACTGCGAACCGATCCAATGAAAGCTGAAGATCTTGGCCAGTTGAAGCCATCAGGACCACATCATCTGCAAAAAGCAGAGACCTAATCCTGCAGCCACCAAACCAGGCGCAGTCATGGCGTTGAGGGGTTCCTCAAAGCCATGACTGCGCCTAGATATTCTGTCCATTAAAGTTATGAACAGAATCGGTGACAAAGGGCCGCCTTGGCGGAGTCCAACCCTCACTGGAAAGGGGTCCGACATACTGCCGGCAATGCGGACCAAGCTCTGACACTGATCATACAGGGAGACACCCGCCACAATCAGACATGCCGATACTGCATACTCTCTGAGCACTCCCCACAGGATTTACCGGGGGCCAAGGTCGAATGTCTTCTCCAAGTCCACAAAACTTATGTAGACTGGTTGGGCAAACTCCCATGCACACTCAAGGACCCTGCCGAGAGTATAGAGCTGGTCTACCGTTCCACGACCAGGACGAAAACCACACTGTTCGTCCTGGATCCGAGGTTCCTCCTCTCCATTACACATGAATAGACCTTACCGGGAAGGCTGAGGAGTGTGATCTACGATAGTTGGAACACACCCTCCGGTTCCCCTTCTTAAAGAGAGGAACCACCACCCCGGTCTGCCAATCCAGAGGTACCGCCCCCGATGTAGACGCAATGTTGCAGAGTCTTGTCAACCAAGACTGCCCCACAGCATCCAGAGCCTTAAGGAACTCCGGACGGAGGAGCTTTTTAACTACCTTGGCAACCTCAGCCCCAGAAATAGGAGAGCCCACCACAGACTTCCCAGGCACTGTTTCCTCATAGGAAGACGTGTTGGTGGGACTGAGGAGGTCTCGCTTGGCCTGTCGGTATGCCCACTGCCTCTGGAGTCCCATGAGCCAAAAGGACCCGGTGGCTCTTTCTTCAGCTTGACAGCATCCCTCACTGCTGGTGGATTACCGCCACGACAGGCACCAAACACCTTGCGGCCACAGCTTCAATCAGCTGGCTCAACAAGAGAGGAACGGAACATGGTCCACTCAGACTCAATGTCCAGCACCTCCCTCGTGACATGTTCAAAGTTCTTCCGGACATGTTCAAAGTTCTTCAGGAGACTCTGCTAGGTGTTCCCAGCAGACCCTTACAATGCGTTTGGGCCTGCCAGGTCTGACCGGCATCCTCCCCTACCATCGGAGCCAGCTCACCACCAGGTGGTGGTTGGTAGAAAGCTCTGCCCCTCTCTTCACCGAGTGTCCAAAACATAAGGCCGCAAATCCCATGACACAACTACAAAGTCAATCATGCGGCCGAGGGTGTCCTTGTGCCAAGTGCACATATGGACACGCTTATGTTTGAACATTGTGTTTGTTATGGACAATCCGTGACAAGCACAAAAGTCCAATAACAAAGCACCACTTGGGTTCAGATCCGGGTGGCCATTTTTCCCAATCACGACTCTCCAGGTTTCACTGTCGTTGCCAACATAGCGTTGAAGTCCACCAGCAGAACAAGGGAATCACCCGAGGGAGCACTCTCCAGTACTCCCTCAAGGGAATCCAAAAAGAGTTGGTACTCTGAGCTGCTGTTTGGTGTGTAAACACAAACAACAGTCAGGACCCGTCACCCAACCCGAAGGCTGAAGGAAGCTACCATCTCGTCTATTGGGTTTAAAGTCCAACGTGCAGGCTTTGAGCCGGGGGGCAACAAGAATTGCCACCCCAGCCTCTCATTAGTTGCAACGCCAGTGTGGAATCTCTTCCACTCTGGCGTTGCAAGTAATGAAAGTTCAGCTCAGTCCAGCCCCTCTGAGAGAACAGGTTCCAGAGCACTTGCTGTGAGTCCAACTATATCTAGCCGGGAACGTCTCCACCTCAAGCACCAGCTCAGGCTCCTTCCCTCCCAGCGAGGTGACGTTCCATGTCCCAAGAGCGAGCTTGTGTAGCCGATAATCGGACCACCAAGTGCCCTGCCTTCGGCTGCCGCCCAGCTCACACTGCACCCTCTATGACCCAGCCCATGAGTTGTGAGCCCTGGAGGGGATATCCACGTTGCCTCTTCGAGCTGAGCACGGCTGGGCCCCATGGGGACAGGCCCGTCAATCGCCATCGTGCCACACCTCTGGGCCTGGCTCCACAGGGGAGCCACGGTGACCTGCGTCCGGGCGAGAAAAAATCTAGGTCCTCAATTGTACTTTTAATAAAGGTCTTTGAGCTGCTCTTTGTCTGATCCCTCACCTAGGACCTGTTTGTCTTGGGAGACCATAGAAGCCCCCGGACAACATAGTTCCTGGATCAGTGGGACACGCAAACCACAAAGGTGGCGGCTCAGAAAGCAGGTTATATAAATATAACTCCAAAACCAAACATGCAATATGTCTAAACATGCCTGTAATATTGTATCAATGTGAGTTTTCCTAGAATCGGTTGTTTTTGTAAGGTTTGCAAATACAAAAATTAGGTTTTACTCACAATAACAAAATCACACTCAATATGACAGTTATTTAAACATAACTCATAAACCACACAAAAAAATGGCTAATAATGCCTGAAATAATGAATCATTGGGAGTTTTACTGAGTTTTACATTTTGCAAACACAAAAAGTAGTTTTTTACTTGACTGTAATGTTCTTAGAAACTTGAGATAATGGGAAAAAAGCAATAAAAATGTATTTAAACCTAACTCCTAAACAACACATGCAAAATGGCTAATAATGCCTAGGGAGACATGTAACGTTGTTAGTTTAAAAAAATTATATTTTGTAAAGATATCAAAGACACAAGCTAGTTTTTTTTTATTCAATATGACAGTATAACAGTCATACTAAATATGAAAGTTATATAAACATAACTCCAAAACCAAACATGTGTCATGTCTAAAAATGCCTGTAATAATGTATTTATGTGAGTTTGTAAGGTTTGCAAAAGAAAAAGTAGTTTTTTACTCAATATGAAAGTAATGTTCTTAGAATCCTGAGATAATGCGAAAAAAGCAATACAAATGTATTCAAACACAAATTTTAAACCAAACATGTAAAATGTCTAAAAATGCCTGTAATATTGAATCTATATAAGTTTTACTAGAATCAATTGTTTTTGTAAGGTTTGCAAATACAAAAATTAGGTTTTACACATAATGACATTAAAACTGTATTACTCAATATGACAATTATTTATTTATAACTCCTAACCGGGGCGGTATAGCTCGGTTGGTAGAGTGGCCGTGCCAGCAACTTGAGGGTTCCAGGTTCGATCCCCGCTTCCGCCATCCTAGTCACTGCCGTTGTGTCCTTGGGCAAGACACTTTACCCACCTGCTCCCAGTGCCACCCACACTGGTTTAAATGTAACTTAGATATTGGGTTTCACTATGTAAAGCGCTTTGAGTCACTAGAGAAAAGCGCTATATAAATATAATTCACTTCACTTCACTAACCACACATGAAACATGTCTAATAATGCGTGAAAAAAATTATCTTTGTGAGTGTTACTAGAAACATTTTCTTTTGTAAAGTTTGCAAAGACAGGTTAGTTTTTTTTTTTACTCAATATGACAGTATAACTGCCACACTCAATATGACAGTTATTTAAACATAACTCTTAAACTACACATGAAAAATGACTAACAATGCCTGAAATAATGCATTCTTGTAAGTTTTACTCGAAACATATGTTTTTTTAAGGCTTGCAAACACAAAAAATATTTTTTTTACTCTATATGACAGTAATGTTCTAAAATTCTGAGAAAAAACAAACAAATTAATAAAAATGATTCCAACATAATTCCTAAACCACATATGCAAAATGTCTAAAAATGTCTGTAATATTGAATCCATGTGAGTTTTACTAGATTTAAATGATTTTGTAAGGTTTGCAAATACATAAATTAGGTTTTACTTACTATGTCATAACTGACAGTATATGACAGTTATTTAACCATAACTCAAACCACACATGTAAAAAAAGCTAATAATGCCTGAAATAATGCATCCTTGGCCGTTTTACTCGAAACACATGCTTTTTTAAATCTTGCAAACACAAAAAGTAGTTTTTTTACTCAATATGACTGTAATGTTCTTAAAATCCTGAGATAATGCTAAAAAAGCAATAAAAATGTATTTAAACATTACTCCTAAACAACATATGCAAAATGGCTAATAATGCCTGGAAACATGTATCTTTGTTAGTTTTACTGGAAAAATTATCTTTTGTAAAGTTTGCAAAGACACAAGCCAGTTTTTTGTTATTCAATATGACAGTATAACAGTCATATTAAATATGAAAGTTATATTAACATAACTCCAAAACCAAACATGTGTCATGTCTAAAAATGCCTTTAATAATGTATTAATGTGAGTTTGTAAGGTTTGCAAAAACAAAAAGTAGTTTTTTACTCAATATGAAAGTAATGATCTTAGAATCCTGAGATAATGCGAAAAAAGCAATAAAAATTTATTTAAACTTAACTCCTAAACAACCCAGGCAAAATGGGTAATAATGCCTGGAGACATGTATCTTTGTTAGTTTTGCTAGAAAATGTATCTTTTGTAAAGTTTGCAAAGACACAAGCTAGTTGTTTTTATTCAATAAGACAGTATAACAGTCATACTAAATATGAAAGTTATATAAACATAACTCCAGAACCAAACGTGTGTCATGTCTAAAATTGCCCATACTAATGTATTTATGTGAGTTTGTAAGGTTTGCAAAAACAAAAAGTAGTTTTTTCCTCAATATGAAAGTAAGGATTTTAGAATCCTGAGATAATGCGAAAAAAGCAATAAAAATGTATTTAAACATAATTCCTAAACAACCCATGCAAAATGGGTAATAATGCCTGGAGACATGTATCTTTGTTAGTTTTACTAGAAAAATGATCTTTTGTAAAGTTTGCAAAGACACAAGCTAGTTTTTTTTAATTCAATATGACAGTATAACAGTCATATTAAATATAAAAGTTATACAAACATAACTCCAAAACCAAACATGTGTCATGTCTAAAAATGCCTGTATTAATGTATTTATGTGAGTTTGTAAGGTTTGCAAAAACAAAAAGTAGTGTTTTACTCAATATGAAAGTAATGATCTTAGAATCCTGAGATAATGCGAAAAAAGCAATACAAATGTATTTAAACACAACTTTTAAACCAAAAATGCCTGTAATATTGAATCTATGTAAGTTTTACTAGAATCAATTGTTTTTGTAAGGTTTGCAAATACAAAAATTAAGTTTTACACATAATGACATTATAACTTTAACACTCAATATGAAAGTTATTTAATTATAACCCCTAAATACACATGAAACATGTCTAATAGCGTGAAAAAAATTATCTTTGTGAGTGTTGCTAGAAACATTTTCTTTTGTAAGGTTTGCAAAGACACAAGTTAGTTTATTTTAACTCAATATGACAGTATAACGCCACACTCAATATGACAGTTATTTAAACATAACTCCTAAACCACACCTGAACAATGGCTAATAATGCCTGAAATAATGCATCTTTGGGAGTTTTACTGGAAACATATGCTTTTTTTAAGGCTTGCAAACACAAAAATTATTTTTTTACTCAATATGACAGTAATGTTCTAAAAATCCTGAGATAATGTGAAAAAAGCAATACAAATGTATTACAACATAATTCCTAAACCAAACATGCAAAATGTCTGAAAATGCCTGTAATATTGAATCCATGTGAGTTTTATTTGAATCAGTTGTATGGTTTGCTAATACAAAAATTGGGTTTTATGACAAACACAAGTTAGTTATTTTACTCAATATAACAGTTTAGCTGTCATACTATATATGAAAGTTATATAAACATAACTCCAAAACCAAACATGCATTATGTCCAAAACTGCCTGTAATATTGTATATATGTGAGTTTTACTAGAATCAGGGTTGCAAATACAAAAATTGGGTTTTATGACAGTATACTGTCACACTCAATATGACAGTTAACTCAAACAACACATGCAAAATGGCTAATAATGCCTGGAGCATGTATCTTAGTTAGTTTTACTAGAAAAATGGTATTTTGTAAGGTTTGCAAAGACACAAGTTAGTTGTTTTTTTTATTCAATATGACAGTATAACTGTCATACTAAATATGAAAGTTATATAAACATTACTCTAAAACCAAACATGCATTATGTCTAAAAATGTCTGTAATATTGTATCTGTGTGAGTTTTACTAGATTTAGTTGTTTTTGTAAGGTTTGCAAATACAAAATAAGGGTTTTACTCACTATGACAGTTTACTGTCACACTCAATCTGACAGTTATTTATTTAAACATAACTCCTAAACCACACATGCAAAATGGCTAATAATGCCTAGAGATATGTATCTTTGTGAGTTTTACTAGAAACATTATATTGTGTAAGGTTTAGTTAGTTTTTGTACTCAATCTGACAGTATAACTGTCATTCTAAATCCATCCATTTTCTTCCGCTTATCCGAGGTCGGGTTGCGGGGGCAGCAGCCTGAGCAGAAAATCCCAGACTTCCCTCTCCCCAGCCACTTCGTCCAGCTCTTCTCGGGGTATTCCGAGGCGTTCCCAGGCCAGCCGGGGACATAGTCTTTCCAATGTGTCCTAGGTCTTCCCCGTGGCCTCCTGCCACACCTCCCTAGAGGCGTTCGGGTGGCATCCTGAGCAGATGCCCGAACCACCTCATGGCTCCTCTCAATGTGGAGGAGCAGCGGCTTTACTTTGAGTTCCTCCCGGATGACAGAGCTTCTCACCCTGTCTCTAAGGGAGAGACCCACCACCCGGCAGAGGAAACGCATTTCGGCCGCTTGTCCTTTCGGTCATAACCCAAAGCTGGTAACGTAGATCGACGGTAAATTGAGAGCTTTTCCTTCTGGCTCAGCTCCTTCTTCACCACAACGGATCGATATAGCGTCCTCAATACTGCAGACGCCGCACCAATCCGCCTGTGGATCTCTCGATCCACTCTATCCTCACTCGTGAACAAGACTCCTAGGTACTTGAACTCCTCCACTTGGGGCAAGATCTCCTCCCCAACCTGGAGATGGCACTCGACCCTTTCCTGCGTGGACTTGGACTTGGAGGTGCTGATTCTCATCCCAGTCGCTTCACACTCAAGGACCCTGCCGAGAGTATAGACCTGGGCTACCGTTCCACGACCAGGACGAAAACCACACTGTTCGTCCTGGATCCGAGTTTCCTCCTCTCCAGTACACATGAATAGACCTTACCGGGAAGGCTGAGGAGTGTGTTTCACGATAGTTGGAACACACCCTCCGGTTCCCCTTCTTAAAGAGAGGAACCACCACCCCGGTCTGCCAATCCAGAGGTACCGCCCCCAATGTTCACGCGATGTTGCAGAGTCTTGTCAACCAAGACAGCCCCACAGTATCCAGAGCCTTAAAGAACTCATCCACCACCTGGGCCTTGCCACAGAGGAGCTTTTTAACTACCTAGGCAACCTAAGCCCCAGAAATAGGAGAATCCACCACAGATTCCCCAGGCACTGCTTGGCCTGTCGGTATGCCCGCTGCCTCTGGAGTCCCATGAGACAAAAGGACCCGATAGGCTCTTTCTTCAGCTTGACGGCATCCCTCACTGCTGGTGGCCACCAGCGAATTCTAGGATTACCGCCACGACAGGCACCAAACACCTTGCGGCCACAGCTCCAATCAGCAGACTCGACAAGAGAGGCACGGAACATGGTCCACTCAGACTCAATATCCAGCACCTCCCTCGTGACATGTTCAAAGTTCTTCCTTATGTTTGAACATTGTGTTTGTTATGGACAATCCGTGACGAGCACAAAAGTCCAATAACAAAGCACCACTTGGGTTCAGATCCGGGTGGCCATTTTTCCCAATCACGACTCTCCAGGTTTCACTGTCCTTGCCAACATGAGCATTGAAGTCCCCCAACAGAACAAGGGAATCACCCGAGGGAGCACTCTCCAGTACTCCCTCAAGGGAATCCAAAAAGAGTGGGTACTCTGAGCTGCTGTTTGGTGCGTAAACACAAACAACAGTCAGGACCCGTCACCCAACCCGAAGGCGGAGGGAAGCTACCATCTCGTCTACTGGGTTAAAGTCCAACGTGCAGGCTTTGAGCAACAACAATTGCCACCCCAGCCTCTCATTGCTTGCAACGCCAGAGTGGAAGAGAGTCCAGCCCCTCTTGAGAGAACAGGTTCCAGAGCCCTTGCTGTGCGTCGAAGTGAGTCCAACTATATCTAGCCGGAACTTCTTCACCTGGCGCACCAGCTCAGGCTCTTTCCCTCCCAGCGAGGTGACGTTCCACGTCCCAAGAGCAAGCTTATGTAGCCGATAATCGGACCGCCAAGTGCCCTGCCTTCGGCTGCCGCCCAGTTCACACTGCATCCGACCTCTATGACCTCAATGGGCCCAAGAGTGGTGAGCCCATTGGAGGGTTGACCCACGTTGCCTCTTCGAGCTGAGCCCGGCAGGGCCCCATGGAGACAGGCCCGGCCACCAGTCGCTCGCCATCGTGCCCCACCTCTGCGCCTGGCTCCACAGGGGAGCCACGGTGACCTGCGCCTGGGCGAGAAAAAATCTAGGTCCTCGATTTGTACTTTTCATAAAGGTCTTTGAGCTGCTCTTTGTCTGATCCCTCACCTAGGACCTTTTCTCAGGGGATCCCGAGGCGTTCCCAGGCCAGCCGGGAGACATAGTGTTCCCAATGTGTCCTGGGTCTTCCCCGTGGCTTCCAGGATGACAGAGCTTCACCTTCACAAGGGGTGTCAAACTCAAATACAGAGTGGGCCAAAGTTTAAAACTGAACAAAGCCGCGGGCCAAGGTTGAACAAATTAACCTTTTAATAGGGACCCAAACAAGTTTTGCATTGAATATTGAACAAGCAAGGCTTATATAACTTTATAGTGACATGCAAAATGGAGTTTCAAAGAATAATAATAATAATTAAAAAATATCAATTGCATATCAAATATAATTTAAATAAAAATTGAATGCCTCTTTTCTATTTGCAGCCTTCTGAGGTAAATATCAACATTAACTTTTTCCACAGGCTAATAAATTTGAAAATAAAATAACAATGAATAAAACAACCATTCAGGACTTTAAACTGCTCAGTTTGCAACACACTGATCTAATTTGATGTGCCCAAGCCAGATACTTGGCATCTTTTTTTAGATGCTAGTTATTTAATGTCAGGGCTCAGGCTTTGAGCTGAGGCAACTTTCATTATCGGGCAAGGTGTTCAACAGTCATATCTCGTACACCCGATTCTAACATCATTCAGACCCAGTCACAAGATATGTGCAGCTTCAGCACGCATACACAAATGAATGCAACGCATACTTCATCAACAGCGATACAGGTTACACTGAGGGTGCCAGTATAAAAAACTTTAACACTGTTAGAAATATACGCCACACTGTGAACCCACACCAAACAAAAATAAAAAACACTTTTCGGGAGAACATCCGCACCGTAACACAACATAAACACAAAAGAACAAATACCCAGAATCTTTTGCAGCACTAACTCTTTCGGGACGCTACAAAATACACCCCCGCTACCACACACACACACACCTTGTAGCGTCTCGGAAGATTTAGTGCTACAAAGGGTTCTGGGTATTTGTTGTGTTGTGTTTATGTTGTGTTACGGTGCGGATGTTCTCCCGAAATGTGTTTGTCATTCTTGTTTGATGTGGATTCACAGTGTGGCGTATATTTCTAAAAGTGTTAAAGTTTTTTATTTGGCTACTGTCAGTGTAACCTGTATCGCTGTTGATGAAGTATGCGTTGCATTCAATTGTGTGTGGGTGCAGAAGCTGCACTGACATGAAACTGGGCCGGCACTAGTTTGACTAGCTGAAAAAAAGAAAAAAAAATTCGGGAGGAGTGCTGGATTCACTCCTGGGAGGGTTGGCAAGTATTAGAAGTTGCGGTGAATGCAGTGTTACAGCGGCACTGCCGCAATGTATAATCGACGGTCCAGCTTTAGTGTTAATTTGATATTGCCTCAAGGGCCAAGTCAAATTACACGTTGGGCCAAATTTGGCCCACGGGCCAGAGTTTGACACCCATGACCTTCACTGTAAAAAATTACTGTAAAAATAAAAAATTAAATTACAGTTATATACTCCATCCATCCATCCACTTTCTACCGCTTATTCCCTTCGGGGTCGCTGGAGCCTATCTCAGCTACAATCGGGCGGAAGGCGGGGTACACCCTGGACAAGTCGCCACCTCATCGCAGGGCCAACACAGATAGACAGACAACATTCACACTCACATTCACACACTAGGGCCAATTTAGTGTTGCCAATCAACCTATCATGTTCTTCTTAAATGCAGTTAAGTACTGTAAATTTTGTTGCATTTTTCAAAAAATATCGACCAGCAGTAAGTTACTGTAAAACCTACAGTGTAATTCAGTATTTTTCAGACTTGTTTCTTGGGTCCGCCCACAATTCGTCCAACCGAGCTTCATTTCACCTGGCCGACCCTGCTAAATCCATCCTACTGCATCGTGTGTTTTTGATAACAAGGTAAGAGTCACTTGTACCTTGATGTGTCATTTTCTGTTTGAATTACTTTATATATATATTTATAAAGTCCGAAATGACATAGCGTCACAGTCAGCATCACAGACACTATCGTTGACCACGCGCATGTACCGCCCAGGGGCGGATTAAGAAATTTTGGCCCCCTGGGCCTGACATGGTCTTGGCCCCTCAACCCCCCGCGTGTGTGGGCGCACACACACGCACGCACTATGCAAGAAATACTGTATACTGTGAACAGACATGCACACTTTACTGTACAGAAGAGTGCACATACTGCACACACACTATTAGGTATACCACACAGACACTGACAAGCACAGGTTTCACACAGACACAGGGGGAGGGGATAAATGGCCTAAAAATAAACATTTTTGAAAATGATTACGCCCACTTCAGTGATGGTGCATTGGGTCATTTGAGAGATATTATGTATTGGAAGTTGGTAGCTATCATGAAATAAACCCCCCAACCCACCCAAAAAACTAAATCGGACATGATTTTTGCCCCCTTTTCCTCCCTTCTATCATTAAAAATAAAATAATATCTTAGGAAAACACATTGGCATAACGGCAGCTGTGCAGCAAATTGAGGCTCAAAGTCTGTATCTATTTGTGGTTAAGCTTGAGGAGAAGGAGAAAGGTAAAATGATAACATGCATCGGAGAGCACCACAAAGAAAGGTGTAGGCCAGTTCATGGTACAAGGGCTGCATGCAGGTCAAGATAGCCCATTTCCAAGAATGCTATAGTGGCTGGACAGGCACTGGACATGTCCTGAACTCAGTGTCAGACGTGGCTGCCGAATACTTGGATGAAGTGAAGCAGCTGACAGATCTCATGCTGCCCCATCTGAAGACTGTCCTGGCCAGGCAGAGGATGGATGAGGAGACCTTCCCAATGGACCCTGTCAGTGAACAGGCTAGTAACATTGATGGCACCCCTGTGCACAACATTGGGATGGAGAGACAATGTGGCAAGGTGGACTACAAACTGAAGAAGTTGGGCACACTGAACGCAGTCAATAGGTCAATAATTTTACAGAAGAGCCAGGAGCTTCAGAGGTTTCAAGGCAGCAGCACAAGCAAAAAGGGAGGTTGAACTCAACTGGAGTAAATTCATGAAGGCAAAATTCGAGAGTAGGGCAGATGAGAAACAAGAGATGGCTCAAAGAAAGGAGAGTAAGAGACTAGACATGCTGGACACACTGAAATCTTTTGATGGCCCCTTCACGATAGTGGGGAAGTTGAAAAGTTCCTTGTGGATGAAAGTCTGCACAAGAATGCAAAGCTGCAGAGAATGAAGCTTGAGGTTCAGTTTGCCAGAGAAAGCACCAAGCTTCTGCCTAAAGTCAATCCTATCTTCACAATCCAGGTGACACTTCCCAGAAATGGCAAAAGTGCAATTCTCCAAGTCATAATGGATACTTAGAATTTTATGGTGGTGGTAAGTATTCATGAAAACAGGTAGCCTAACATTAGTGAATGGGTGAATTCTGGAAATAACCTAAAAATCTTACACAGTGCACCTTTAAGCAAGGGGTTTCTTTCGTGCTTTCAATTTTGCAAAATCATCCACCACATCATTGAAGTCCAACTCTCTTGTCAGCTCACTCTCAATTGCCATTAGAGATAACGCATTTAATCTTTTCTGAGTCATTCTTGTGCGCAGCTCATTTTTTACTCTTGACAAAAGAGAGAATGAGCGTTCTCCCTCACAGTTACTGACCGGTAGAGTGAGAAAAATCTGTAGCGCAATGTATGTATTAGGAAACGTAGGCTGTAGTCCAAAATGTATTATTGTTTTGAGCAGTCCTGAAGGGGTCCTCTCCTCATCAGTGTTGTTGAGCTGTATAAAAGATTTGAACTGTATAAGCTCCTGTCCAAGACTTTCATTGAGGTCAGATGGGTATGATTCAGTGAGAATCTTGGCCTTGTGAAGGACTGAAGCATTGGACTCTGTATCCAAAGAGAAAAGGACACTGAACAAATTGTTCAGATGTTTGTAGGCCTCCAGACGGTGATTAAGGCTTGAACTCAGTTGATCAATAGAGGCAATAAATGTCTCTATTTGAAACAGTTGCCTTCCCTCAAGCACAACATCTGGGGATGCTGATTCATCAGCAAACTTTTTACGTTTCCTCGTCCGTTCAGCCCTGTAAGATGGGGTGCCACCCAACATGTTTAAGGCTTTCTGCTCAAAATGATCAAATAGATCTCTTTGGGAGAGAACAAAGGTGCGCAGAGATTCCAGCAATCTAACTGCTGTACCAAGGTCCATGTCTGCTTTTTGAAGTTGCAGACTTGTGGCCTGAAATCTGGACAGAACAGTGTCCCAAAAGCCTGCCATGAAGGCCATCTCAAGTGAATCCAGCTTCCGCACTAGACTGTCAGCTTCAGTTCGTGTGTCTCGTTTCTCTGTGTCATCAGTGGAAATAACCTGTAGTGCTGCTTTTATTTTACTGTAGTTCTGCCACAGTGCTTTGGTAGATTCTGCACGGCAACTCCAACGCGTGTTGGATAAAGCTTTAAGTGTGAGATCTATGTTGGAATTGCCAAATACCCTGTCCCATCGGTGTGTGGATGCAGTTGTGAAGTTGTAAATAGACTGAATCAAGTCAAAATACTTAGAGACTTCATTTCCACATCTGTCAATGCTGTTGACTCCCACCAAATTCAAAGAGTGAGCTGCACATGGAATATAGTGTATTAATGGGTTGCTTTTCTTTAAGTGAGCCTGCAACCCATTATACCTCCCTGACATGTTGCTGGCATTATCATAAGCCTGCCCCCTGCAATTTGACAGCTCTAACCCTAGATTTTCCAACACAGACATGACACAGTTAGCCAAACTTTCACCTGTATGGCTAGTAATGGGCTCAAAACCCACAAAGCGTTCAACAACACTGCCCTCTTTGCTAACAAAACGGAATATGAATGTCAATTGGTCCACATGAGATAAATCTGGGGTTGAATCCACAATGATAGAGTAGTATTTGCTTGCTTGCAGTTCATCTGCTATAGCCTGTTTGGTTTTTGCACCCATCAATTCAATGAATTCCTCACAAATGGTGGAGGACAGATATGAGGTATTACCTCGACCCATCTGCCCAAACTTTCTGATGTGATCCTTTAGAAAGGGATCAAATTCAGCCAGGACCTCCAGAATACCAAGGTAGTTCCCATTGAGAGGAGACCCTAACGATTCATTTTTACCCCTAAATGCAAGGCCCCTTTCTGCAAGGAATTTAATGACTGCAACAACTCTTTGTAACACCTGCCTCCAATAGCTGCTCTCTGCCTGAAACTGTTTGAACAGGTCTGCATCAACTGTGGCACCTTTGGCGCGGTTCAAGACTGCTTGCATGCAGGTTATGTGCTCAGCACTTCGCTCATGTTCACCAAATCTTTCTGAGTGTTTCCAATCACAATAGCCTGTCACAAAAGAATGCGTTTTTGGGGAAAACAGTTTGCATGCAAAGCAGTAAACATTACCAGTAGAGGGAGAGTACATCAGCCACTCTCTTTGTACTCGTTGTCCATTGGGCAAGTGTGAAGTAAAATGTTCATTGTTTAGGCATCGGGTTTTGCCTCCTAGCCCACTGTTCCTCACAGAAGCTGGATAATGGCTGTGACGGTTGTGAAATGATTTTGCACCTCTTTGAATAAGAACTTCCTTCATTGACTCAGTGAGGGTCTCAGCCCATTTAGCGGGATCACTAGGTAGAGTTGTCACTGTAGATGGTGTTGAAGAAAGATTCAGCTCATTTTCTATGCTGTCCAGAGGTGCAGTGACCTCACATTCATCCGAGCAACTGGCTACTGCTGAATTGGTTGAATCATAAGCATCAGAAGCATTTGGTTCAGTGTCTACACTTGTAGTGGTCTCAGGATCTTGGGAGCTACATGCTAGCTCAGGTGCATTGCTAACCTTAGCTGAATTTGCAGTAGCATTTATAGAATTGCTTTCAGCAGATGTCTTTGTACTGAAGAAGCTGGAGATATTTGGAACACTCTCAAGTAAAACTGATTCCTTTTTTTTCTTTTCTTGCTGAATTTTTTTTCTAGCTCCTCCACTTAAACATTTATGATCCATATTTCCCTTCTTTCTTTGCACATTGGCTCTTTGCCTATCACAACAGATAAACCAACTATGTGTGTGTGTGTGTGTGTGTGTGTGTGTGTGTGTGTGTGTGTGTGTGTGTGTGTGTGTGTGTGTGTGAGTTTGTTTGTGTGTTTATGATCGGTGCTGCTTCCTTCAAGTGTGTGAGGTGATTTAGAAAACTAGCAACCCAGCATCAACACTCCAAAGCAGAGAATAACAGCTTACTAGCATAGACAATTGAGAGCAGAGAATCAACTGATTCGTCTGATAGACAGCAGGAGAGCAGAGTGGTCAGTGATGATCGAATCAAGAAAATGTCTAAATGGCAAGGGAACAGACTGATTTGTACTGAGGAGAAAGAGAGAGAGAGCCAATTACAGTGAAATATATTCCAAAAGAGCCAAGTGACTAGCTGAAGGCAGGGACAAATGCCTTGGAGTGACCAACAAGAGTGCAAAGTACCAAATGGCAAAATGTGGAAAGACCAACAGGCAGATCTGCTTTTACCTCTTATCTTCACAACCAAAAAGTTGCTAAATGATGTTTTCAGTCGCTAGCCAGGTATGGCCAAAAGACGCGAAATCTAGCGGCAAAGTCGGTCAATCACACTGACAGTGAAACAAATATTTTGAAAAGATAATAATTGTACACCTTTGTGCACTTTAGTCTTCTATCTAAATATTTTCACAAAGGACACCAAGGCAGCTTGCTAGCTATGATGGGAGCAACAATGTCTGATAGACAGCAGGAGAGCAGAGTGGTCAGTGATGATCCAATCAAGAAAATGTCTAAATGGCAAGGGAACAGACTGATTTGTACTGAGGAGAAAGAGAGAGCCAAGTACAGTTAAATATATTCCAGAGCCAAGTGACTAACTGAAGGCAAAGACAACAGCCAGATACCTTAGCAGAGACCAACAAGAATTCAAAGTACCTAATAGCAAGATGGCGAGACCAACACAATAAATTGTATTAGGATTTAATTTATTAACGTTAATCTTAACAGCCAAAAGGTTGCTGAATAATGTTTGTAGTCGCTAGCCAGGTATGCCCAAAACAAGAGTCGCTAAACCTAGCAGCAAAGTTGCTTAATTGCAACACACTCTAGGATTCAGGGGAATTAAGGATAATAAAGATATTAATTGTACAACTTTTTGTACTTTTTTTCTAGTTTTTTGAGTCGCCAGCCATGTATGGCCAAAAGTCGCTAATTGAATGCCAACGTTGCTTAATCGCCAACACACTGGGACTCACTGAAGGACTGACTGAATAAAAAAGATAATTAAGATAATTGTGTACTTTTCTCTTCTGATATTTTCTCCAAGGACCCCAAGCTGTCTGCAAGCAGCAATAATGTCTGACAGACAGGAGAGCAGAGTGGTCAGTGATGAATGGCAAGGGAACAGGCTGATTTGTACTGAGGAGAAAGAGAGAGAGAGAGCCAATTACAGTGAAATATATTCCAAAAGAGCCAAGTGACTAGCTGAAGGCAGGGACAAATGCCTTGGAGTGACCAAGAAGAGTGCAAAGTACCAAATGGCAAAATGTGGGAAGACCAACAGGAAGATCTGCTTTTACCACTTATCTTCACAACCAAAAAGTCGCTAAATGATGTTTTTAGTCGCTAGCCAGGTATGGCCAAAAGACGCGAAATCTAGCGGCAAAGTCGGTCAATCACACAGTGAAACAAATAATTCTAAAAAGATAGTAATCGTACAATGTCTTGTACTTTTGTCTTCTTTCTTAATATTTCTCAAAGGACACCAAAATGTCGCTATCTGCAGGCAGCTTGCTAGCTATGATGGCAGCAACAATGTACCTTAGAGTGACTGACCAACAAGAGCTCAAAGTACCTAATGGCAAAATGTGGAGAGACAGACACAATAAATTGCATTAAGATGAAGAGAACTGTTGCTATTATTAATCTTAACATCAACCAGAAAGTCGCTAAATGTCACCAGCCAGGTATGGCCAAAAGTCGCTTAATTGGCCACACACAGTAACAGAGAAACTAACAAAAAAAAGATCATAAAGATAATAGTTGTACAACTGTGTGTACTTTTGTCTTCTTTCTAAATATTTTCCCAAAGGACACCAAAATGTTGCTATCTGCAGGCGGGAGCGTGCCTATGTTCCCCGGGTCCTATGTTCCCCGGGTCCTATGTTCCCCGGTTGTTCCTGGGTCTTTGTATGCGACCGGGGAACTTAGGACCCTTTTTCTAAAAAAGGGTCCTATGTTCCCTGCATTGTATCTGGCGAAATTGCGAAATTGTGCCCTGACCAAAACCATCCCTAAACCTAACCTGTCACAGGGCGTTGTGGAGCACTTTTTTTTGGCGAAATTGTGCCCTGACCAAAACTATCCCTAAACCTAACCTGTCACAGGGCGTTGTGGAGCACTTTTTTGGCGAAATTGTGCCCTGACCAAAACCATCCCTAAACCTAACCTGTCACAGGGCGTGCGGCAGCAGATAGAGCAACTCAAACGCGAACTTCCTTCCTTCGACAACTTAAACGCGTCTCTGTCATGCGTGTCTGCGTGCGTCTTACTTAGTCGCGCATTGGAAGCAGCGGGGAACATAGAACCCTTTTCTGGAAAAAGTGTTGTACGTTCCCCGCAGCGGGGAACATAGAACCCTTTTTTTTAAAAAGGGTCCTTAGTTCCCCGGTAGAGGGGAACATAGGACCCGGGTAACATAGGGACGGGGAACATAGGGATGACCCGCTGCAGGCAGCTTGCTAGCTATGATGGCAGCAACGATGTCTGCCAGACAGGAGAGAGTGGTCAGTGACGATCGAATCGAGAAAATGACAAAATGGGTCAAAGACCAAAAAGTTATTAACTGACAGCAGTGACAAATGTCAGACTGTAAACTTTCTCGAAAGAAAAGGACAAAATGGGAAGATGCTGATAATAACAGCAAAATGGAAAATATAAGAATTTCCAAGTAATGCTCAACTCAAGTGTGTGTGTGTGTGTGTGTGTGCGCGCGTTAAACTTCTTGTTGAATGATTTCAAATTATCTCTGAGTCTGAACTGAGGGAAAGGAAACCAAATTTTGAGCAGTCTCTCACGAGTTCAAAATACCAAATGAGGAGATTCTAAAAGAACAGACCGGTTTATGAAAGACTTGATGGGGGAGGGGCACAGCTAAGAATACTTGAGTGAGATTCTGTGATCCAAATTCGAGATAGAGCTTTTTGATAATGATAATTTGTCAGAGTAAGGTTGTGTAATCAAAATTTGAGAATGAGCTTTGTCAATCAATCAAGAATATTTGCATTAAGTTCTGTGATCAAAATTCAGAAACAACCTTTAATAATTGATAAAGAATATGTGAGTGAGGTTGTGTGATCCATCCAATTTGAGAATTAGCTTTGATAATAATGATTGAGAGCCTCTGGCCCTCTGTGGATCATGGCCGCGGGGCCAATTTTGCCTGGCCCCTTGGGGCCTCTGTGGGTCGTGGCCGCGGGGCCAAGTTGGCCTGGCCCCTTGGGGCCTCTGACCCTCTATGGATCGGGGCCAAGTTGGCCTGACCCCTCGGGGCCTCTGGCCCTCTATGGATCATGGCCGCGGGGCCAAGTTGGCCTGACCCCTTAGGACCTCAGGCCCTCTGTGGGTCGCGGCCGCGGGGCCAAGTTGACCTGGCCCCTTGGCGCCTCTTACCCTCTATGGATCGTGGCCGCGGGGCCAAGTTGACCTGGCCCGTTGGGGCCTCTGGCCTTCTGTGGCTCACGGCCGCGGGGCCAAGTTGGCCTGGCCCTTTGGGGCCTCTGGCCTTCTGTGGGTCGTGGCCGCGGGGCCAAGTTGGCCTGGCCCCTTGGGGCCTCTGACCGTCTACGGATCGTGGCCGCGGGGCCAAGTTGACCTGGCCCCCTGGGGCCTCTGACCCTCTATGGATCGTGGCCGCGGGGCCAAGTTGGCCTGGCCCCTTGGGGCCTCTGACCGTCTATGGATCATGGCCGCGGGGCCATGTTGGCCTGGCCCCTTGGGGCCTCTGGCCCTCTGTGGGTCGCGGCCGCGGGGCCAAGTTGACCTGGCCCCTTGGGGCCTCTTACCCTCTATGGATCATGGCCGCGGGGCCAAGTTGGCCTGGCCCCTTGGGGCTTAAGATTATTATTTTTGCAAAAGTAGTTTTGCTTGGGTCGCGGCCGCGGGGCCAAGTTGGCCTGGCCCCTTGGGGCCTCTGGCCCCCTGGGCCTGGGCCCGGTAGGCCCGGTCATTAATCCACCTATGCTAGAGACATGTATCTTTGTTAGTTTTACTAGGAAAATGATCTTTTTAAAAGTTTGCAAAGACACAAGTTACTTGTTTTTATTCAATACGACAGTATAACAGTCATACTAAATATGAAAGTTATATAAACATAACTCCAGAACGAAACGTGTGTCATGTCTAAAATTGCCTATAATAATGTATTAATGTGAGTTTGTAAGGTTTGCAAAAACAAAAAGTAGTTTTTTACTCAATATGAAAGTAATGATCTTAGAATCCTGAGATAATGCGAAAAAAGCAATAAAAATGTATTTAAACATAACTCCTAAACAACCCATGCAAAATGGCTAATAATGCCTGGAGACATGTATCTTTGTTAGTTTTAGTAGAAAAATTATCTTTTGTAAAGTTTGCAAAGACACAAGCTAGTTTTTTTTATTCAATATGACAGTATAACAGTCATACTAAATATAAAAGTTATATAAACATAACTCCAAAACCAAACATGTGTCATGTCTAAAAATGTCTGTAATAATGTATTTATGTGAGTTTGTAAGGTTTGCAAAAACAAAAAGTAGTTTTTTACTCAATATGAAAGCAATGATCTTAGAATCCTGAGATAATGCGAAAAAAGCAATAAAAATGTATTTAAACATAACTCCTAAACAACCCAGGCAAAATGGGTAATACTGCCTGGAGACATGTATCTTTGTTAGTTTTACTAGGAAATGTATATTTTGTAACGTTTGCAAAGACACAAGCTAGTTGTTTTTATTCAATAAGACAGTATAACAGTGATACTAAATATGAAAGTTATATAAACATAACACGAGAACCAAACGCGTGTCATGTCTAAAATTGCCTATAATAATGTATTTATGTGAATTTGTATGGTTTGCAAAAACAAAAAGTAGTTCTTTACTTAATATGAAAGTAATGATCTAAGAATCCTGAGATAATGCGAAAAAAGCAATAAAAATGTCTTTAACATAATTCCTACACAACCCATGCAAAATGGGTAATAATGCCTAGAGACATGTATCTTTGTTAGTTTTACTAGAAAAATGATCTTTTTTAAAGTTTGCAAAGACACAAGCTAGTTGTTTTTATTCAATACGACAGTATAACAGTCATACTAAATATGAAAGTTATATAAACATAACTCCAGAACCAAACGTGTGTCATGTCTAAAATTGCCTATAATAATGTATTTATGTGAGTTTGTAAGGTTTGCAAAAACAAAAAGTAGTTTTTTCCTCAATATGAAAGTAATGATCTAAGAATCCTGAGATAATGCGAAAAAAGCAATAAAAATGTCTTTAACATAATTCCTACACAACCCATGCAAAATGGCTAATAATGCCTGGAGACATATATCTTTGTTAGTTTTACTAGAAAAATGAACTTTTGTAAAGTTTGCAAAGACACAAGCTAGTTTTTTTTAATTCAATATGACAGTATAACAGTCATATTAAATATAAAAGTTATATAAACATAACTCCAAAACCAAACATGTGTTATGTCTAAAAATGCCTGTAATAATGTATTTATGTGAGTTTGTAAGGTTTGCAAAAACAAAAAGTAGTTTTTTACTCAATATGAAAGTAATGATCTAAGAATCCTGAGATAATGCGAAAAAAGCAATACAAATGTATTAAACATAATTCCTAAACAACCCATGCAAAATGGGTAATAATGCCTGGAGACATGTATCTTTGTTAGTTTTACTAGAAAAATTATATTTTGTAAAGTTTGCAAAGACACAAGCTAGTTTTTTTTTATTCAATATGACAGTATAACAGTCATACTAAATATAAAAGTTATATAAACATAACTCCAAAACCAAACGTGTGTCATGTCTAAAATTGCTTATAATAATGTATTCATGGGAGTTTGTAAGGTTTGCAAAAACAAAAAGTAGTGTTTTACTCAATATGAAAGTAATGATCTTAGAATCCTGAGATAATGCGAAAAAAGCAATACAAATGTATTCAAACACAACTTTTAAACCAAACATGTAAATTGTCTAAAAATGCCTGTAATATTGAATCTACATAAGTTTTACTAGAATCAATTGTTTTTGTAAGGTTTGCAAATACAAAAATTTGGTTTTACACATAATGACATTATAACTTTAACACTCAATATGAAAGTTATTTAATTATAACTCCTAAATACACATGAAACATGTCTAATAGCGTGAAAACAATTATCTTTGTGAGTGTTGCTAGAAACATTTTATTTTGTAAGGTTTGCAAAGACACAAGTTAGTTTTTTTTAACTCACTATGACAGTATAACGCCACACTCAATATGACAGTTATTTAAACATAACTCCTAAACCACACCTGAAAAATGGCTAATAATGCCTGAAATAACGCATCTTTGGGAGTTTTACTGGAAACATATGCTTTTTTTAAGGCTTGCAAACACAAAAATTATTGTTTTACTCAATATGACAGTAATGTTCTAAAAATCCTGAGATAATGTGAAAAAAGCAATACAAATGTATTACAACATAATTCCTAAACCAAACATGCAAAATGTCTGAAAATGCCTGTAATATTGAATCCATGTGAGTTTTATTTGAATCAGTTGTATGGTTTGCTAATACAAAAATTGGGTTTTATGACAAACACAAGTTAGTTTTTTTACTCAATATAACAGTTTAGCTGTCATACTATATATGAAAGTTATATAAACATAACTCCAAAACCAAACATGCATTATGTCCAAAACTGCCTGTAATATTGTATATATGTGAGTTTTACTAGAATCAGGGTTGCAAATACAAAAATTGGTTTTATGACAGTATACTGTCACACTCAATATGACAGTTATTTAAACATAACTCAAACAACACATGCAAAATGGCTAATAATGCCTGGAGCATGTATCTAGTTAGTTTTACTAGAAAAATGGTATTTTGTAAGGTTTGCAAAGACACAAGTTAGTTGTTTTTTTTATTCAATATGACAGTACAGCTGTCATACTAAATATGAAAGTTATATAAACATTACTCTAAAACCAAACATGCATTATGTCTAAAAATGCCTGTAATATTGTATCTGTGTGAGTTTAACTAGATTTAGTTGTTTTTGTAAGGTTTGCAAATACAAAATAAGGGTTTTACTCACTATGACAGTTTACTGTCACACTCAATCCGACAGTTATTTATTTAAACATAACTCCTAAACCACACATGCAAAATGGCTAATAATGCCTGGAGATATGTATCTTTGTGAGTTTTACTAGAAACATTATATTGTGTAAGGTTTAGTTAGTTTTTGTACTCAATCTGACAGTATAACTGTCATTCTAAATCCATCCATTTTCTTCCGCTTATCCGAGGTCGGGTTGCGGGGGCAGCAGCCTGAGCAGAAAATCCCAGACTTCCCTCTCCCCAGCCACTTCGTCCAGCTCTTCTCGGGGTATTCCGAGGCGTTCCCAGGCCAGCCGGGGACATAGTCTTTCCAATGTGTCCTAGGTCTTCCCCGTGGCCTCCTGCCACACCTCCCTAGAGGCGTTCGGGTGGCATCCTGAGCAGATGCCCGAACCACCTCATGGCTCCTCTCAATGTGGAGGAGCAGCGGCTTTACTTTGAGTTCCTCCCGGATGACAGAGCTTCTCACCCTGTCTCTAAGGGAGAGACCCACCACCCGGCAGAGGAAACACATTTCGGCCGCTTGTCCTTTCGGTCATAACCCAAAGCTGGGAACGTAGATCGACGGTAAATTGAGAGCTTTTCCTTCTGGCTCAGCTCCTTCTTCACCACAACGGATCGATATGGCGTCCTCAATACTGCAGACGCCGCACCAATCCGCCTGTGGATCTCTCGATCCACTCTATCCTCACTCGTGAACAAGACTCCTAGGTACTTGAACTCCTCCACTTGGGGCAAGATCTCCTCCCCAACCTGGAGATGGCACTCTACCCTTTCCTGCGCGAGAACCATGGACTTGGACTTGGTGGTGCTGATTCTCATCCCAGTCGCTTCACACTCAAGGACCCTGCCGAGAGTATAGACCTGGTCTACCGTTCCACGACCAGGACGAAAACCACACTGTTCGTCCTGGATCCGAGTTTCCTCCTCTCCAGTACACATGAATAGACCTTACCGGGAAGGCTGAGGAGTGTGTTTCACGATAGTTGGAACACACCCTCCGGTTCCCCTTCTTAAAGAGAGGAACCACCACCCCGGTCTGCCAATCCAGAGGTACCGCCCCCAATGTTCACGCGATGTTGCAGAGTCTTGTCAACCAAGACAGCCCCACAGTATCCAGAGCCTTAAGGAACTCATCCACCACCGGGGCCTTGCCACAGAGGAGCTTTTTAACTACCTAGGCAACCTAAGCCCCAGAAATAGGAGAGTCCACCACAGATTCCCCAGGCACTGCTTGGCCTGTCGGTATGCCCGCTGCCTCTGGAGTCCCATGAGCCAAAAGGACCCGATAGGCTCTTTCTTCAGCTTGACGGCATCCCTCACTGCTGGTGGCCACCAGCGAGTTCTAGGATTACCGCCACGACAGGCACCAAACACCTTGCGGCCACAGCTCCAATCAGCAGGCTCGACAAGAGAGGCACGGAACATGGTCCACTCAGACTCAATGTCCAGCACCTCCCTCGTGACATGCTCAAAGTTCTTCCTTATGTTTGAACATTGTGTTTGTTATGGACAATCCGTGACGAGCACAAAAGTCCAATAACAAAGCACCACTTGGGTTCAGATCCGGGTGGCCATTTTTCCCAATCACGACTCTCCAGGTTTCACTGTCCTTGCCAACATGAGCATTGAAGTCCCCCAACAGAACAAGGGAATCACCCGAGGGAGCACTCTCCAGTACTCCCTCAAGGGAATCCAAAAAGAGTGGGTACTCTGAGCTGCTGTTTGGTGCATAAACACAAACAACAGTCAGGACCCGTCACCCAACCCGAAGGCGGAGGGAAGCTACCATCTCGTCTACTGGGTTAAAGTCCAACGTGCAGGCTTTGAGCAACAACAATTGCCACCCCAGCCTCTCATTCCTTGCAACGCCAGAGTGGAAGAGAGTCCAGCCCCTCTTGAGAGAACAGGTTCCAGAGCCCTTGCTGTGCGTCGAAGTGAGTCCAACTATATCTAGCCGGAACTTCTTCACCTCGCGCACCAGCTCAGGCTCTTTCCCTCCCAGCGAGGTGACGTTCCACGTCCCAAGAGCGAGCTTATGTAGCCGATAATCGGACCGCCAAGTGCCCTGCCTTCGGCTGCCGCCCAGTTCACACTGCATCCGACCTCTATGACCTCAATGGGCCCCATGAGTGGTGAGCCCATTGGAGGGTTGACCCACGTTGCCTCTTCGAGCTGAGCCCGGCAGGGCCCCATGGAGACAGGCCCGGCCACCAGTCGCTCGCCATCGTGCCCCACCTCTGCGCCTGGCTCCACAGGGGAGCCACGGTGACCTGCGCCTGGGCGAGAAAAAATCTAGGTCCTCGATTTGTACTTTTCATAAAGGTCTTTGAGCTGCTCTTTGTCTGATCCCTCACCTAGGACCTTTTCTCAGGGGATCCCGAGGCGTTCCCAGGCCAGCCGGGAGACATAGTGTTCCCAATGTGTCCTGGGTCTTCCCCGTGGCCTCCAGGATGACAGAGATTCACCTTCACCAGGGGTGTCAAACTCAAATACAGAGTGGGCCAAAGTTTAAAACTGAACAAAGCCGTGGGCCAAGGTTGAACAAATTAACCTTTTAATAGGGACCCAAACAAGTTTTGCATTGAATATTGAACAAGCAAGGCTTATATAACTTTATAGTGACATGCAAAATGGAGTTTCAAATAATAATAATAATCATTAAAAAATATCAATTGCATATCAAATACAATTTAAATAAAAATTGAATGCCTCTTTTCTATTTGCAGCCTTCTGAGGTAAATATCAACATTAACTTTTCTTGTTTGGTGTGGATTCACAGTGTGGCGTATATTTCTAAAAGTGTTAAAGTTTTTTATTTGGCTACCGTCAGTGTAACCTGTATCGCTGTTGATGAAGTATGCGTTGCATTCAATTGTGTGTGGGTGCAGAAGCTGCACTGACATGAAACTGGGCCGGCACTCGTTTGACTAGCTGAAAAAAGAAAAAAAAATTCAGGGGGAGTGCTGGCAAGTATTAGAAGTTGCGGTGAATGCGGTGTTACCGCGGCACTGCCGCAATGTATAATCGACGGTCCAGCTTTAGTGTTAATTTGATATTGCCTCAAGGGCCAAGTCAAATTACACGTTGGGCCAAATTTGGCCCACGGGCCAGAGTTTGACACCCATGACCTTCACTGTAAAAAATTACTGTAAAAATAAAAAATAAAATTACAGTTATATACTCCATCCATCCATCCATTTTCTACCGCTTATTCCCTTCGGGGTCGCGGGGGGCGCTGGAGCCTATCTCAGCTACAATCAGGCGGAAGGCGGGGTACACCCTGGACAAGTCGCCACCTCATCGCAGGGCCAACACAGATAGACAGACAACATTCACACTCACATTCACACACTAGGGCCAATTTAGTGTTGCCAATCAACCTATCATGTTCTTCTTAAATGCAGTTAAGTACTGTAAATTTTGTTGCATTTTTCAAAAAATATCGACCAGCAGTAAGTAACTGTAAAACCTACAGTGTAATTCAGTATTTTTCAGACTTGTTTCTTGGGTCCGCCCACAATTCGTCCAACCGAGCTTCATTTCACCTGGCCGACCCTGCTAAATCCATCCTACTGCATCGTGTGTTTTTGATAACAAGGTAAGAGTCACTTGTACCTTGATGTGTCATTTTCTGTTGGAATTACTTCATATATATATTTATAAAGTCCGAAATGACATAGCGTCACAGTCAGCATCACAGACACTATCGTTGACCACGCGCATGTACCGCCGCATGCTAGCTAGCTAAGTTTTCTTCTTTTTTGTCATAATCATCAGAAAAGATGATAACTTGCAACATATGTGCTACGACTTGCAGCAATGTATTTGCGTATGTTAGACACATGCGAAGTCACAGTTGTATGCCTAATGCATCGTTTAAGTGTGCTTTCCCTAAATGCACAAGAGTTTTTTCCAACTTCTCAGCCTTCAAAACTCACAGCCGTCGTCATAAATATGGCAAGAGTAGGACTGATATGTATAGCGCAGAAGGTTTACCTTGTAATATTGTCTCATGTAGCGCGAAGTGCGATGATATACGGGCCTTTCTCCTGCATTTGCAAAGTCATATTACCGAAGGTAGGACAGTTACGTGCCCCTTCAGTCAATGTGAAAAAAGATTTACAGTTAAGTCTACTTTCACATCGCACGTGTCAAGGAAGCACTACGGCTACACTGAACGAAGTTTGACTTGATCAACAGCAAATCCAAGCAGCTCTTGTGTTATTAACACTGATGATGACTATTGTGATATGCAACTTGAGAATTCAGGATATTCCTGTTATGAAGACATGGAGGTCTACTTGCATTAAAAAAATGTTCACAGCACTGAAAAAAGGTTGAGAACCACTGCCTTAGGACAGTGGTTCTCAACCTTTTTTCAGTGATGTACCCCTGTGAACATTTTTTAACTTCAAGTACCGCCTAATCAGAGTAAAGCATTTTTGGTTGAAAAAAAGAGATAAAGAAGTAAAATACAGCACTATGTCATCAGTTTCTGATTTATTAAATTGTATAACAGTGCAAAATATTGCTCATTTGTTGTGGTCTTTCTTGAACTATTTGGAAAAAAAGATATAAAAATAACTAAAAACTTGTTGAAAAATAACCAAGTGATTCAATTATAAATAAAGATTTTTACACATAGAAGTAATCAACTTAAAGTGCCCTCTTTGGGGATTGTAATAGAGATCCATCTGGATTCATGAACTTCAGTCTCAACATTTCTTCACAAAAAAAGAAATCTTTAACATCAATATTTATGGAACATGTCCACTACGCTTTAACCAAGCCTCCATTGTTTTCTACATGGATAGTTGATTGACAGTTGGTGCCGTGTGGCACCGCCAGGTAGGGTCAAACCATCATGGCATGGGGGAAACTCTGGCTTTATGGTAATGAATGGAATAGCCTACTTGATTAGTTGTTCAGTTTATGAACTTACATTCATATTTTGTCGAAGAATTATTCAATAAATATATTTATAAAGGATTTTTGAATTGTTGCTATTTTTAGAATATTAAAAAAAAATCTCACATACCCCTTGGCATATCTTCAAGTACCCCCAGGAGTACGCGTACCCCCATTTGAGAACCACTGCCTTAGGAGACTAGATGTAAACAGAGGAAAGAGAGAGCGAGTGAGGTGGCCATTCCAAATACTTTTAAAATGCTACCCATATTGGATACTGTTTAGGAACATAAACTGCATTTCTTGACTGTACCAGTTGCTGGTGACAAAGTCACAATAAAACGTTGGATGCATGGAAGGTGATGTCATCTGCAAAGGCGTCCAACCTAGCTTAATCTCAGGGCTTGCTGCCCTTCTTGCCACCTACTATGTGTTCAACTTGGAATACCAAGAGGAAGGTCCTCGGACATTGGAATTTGTTCAAAGGTAAATCCTCTTGATACTGTTAAAATACTGTTAGGATATTTTATTTTATATTTCTCACCTCTGTTCAGGAATTTGACTTGTCATTTCCCCAATTTGGTGCCTTAAATCAATGACTCTTCTGTTCCTTTGTGGAACTTCTTATTAGGGACCAACGCACCAGTTTGACTCTAGGATACAGAGAAGGTAGGTAATGTGCAGGTAAAGATATGTTGACTGGGTCAAAGAAGGAAGCACCTGTTTGACCCCAGGATGCAGAAAAAGTAGGTAATTTGCAGGTAAAGATATGTTGACTGGATGATGGCAGGAAGCACCAGCTTGACCCGAGAATGCAGAGCAAGTAGGTAATGTGCGGGTGAAGATATGTTGAATGGGTAAAGGCAGGAAGCACCAGTGTGACCCCACTATGCAGGGAAGGTAGGTAATGTGCGGGTGAAGGTATGTTGAATGGGTGAATGAAGGAAGCACAGGTGTGGTCGAGGCCATGCAGACAAGTTAGGTATGTGCAGGTGAAGATATGTTCTATGGTGAAAGAAAGAAGCACCAGTGCAGGGATGCAGGGAAGGTAGGTAATGTGCAGGTAAAGATATGTTGAATGGGTGAAGGCAGGAAACACCAGCTAGACGCCAGGATACAGAGAAGGTAGGTAATGTGCAGGTAAAGATATGTTGAATGAGTAAAGGCAGGAAACACCAGCTTGACTCCAGGATACAGAGAAGGTAGGTGATGTGCAGGTAAAGATATGTTGAATGGGTAAAGGTAGAAAGCACCAGCGTGACCACACTATGCAGAGAAGGTAGGTAATGTGCAGGTAAAGATATGTTGAATGGGTAAAGGCAAGAAGCACCAGTGTGACCCCAGGATGCAGAGAAGATAGGTAATGAGCAGGTAACGATATGTTAAATGGGTGAAAGCAGGAAACATCAGCGTAAATACACGGTCCCGTAGATGGAGAGAAAACATAAATAGAGAGAGGGATTGGGGAGGCTTTAGCATTGTCTTCCTCTCTGAATTTGTCTTAATGGGTTTTAGAGCAGCTGTGGTTATGGTATAGGCTCATATATATCCTAAAATTGATATTAATATGTGTGTAGTGCATATTCCTAAATAACAATGTGAGGGGGGTTCTGTATCGACTGCAAGTAATCTTCAATCACAACAGAATATCTAATATGCTTTCTCTCTTTTTTAGGCGATTCATTGGCGTTAACCCTGAGAGGGGAACAAAGGCTAGCCAGGGAAAGGTGGTGTCCAAGAAGACCGGGAAGCTGGTCCAGAAAAAGGCAGCAACTGTAAATCCTCACGTAGCCACCCTTATAAAACATCTCACAGACTTTGAGTGGGGCTTTATGTAGCCGACAACTAAACACTGGACTCGTGTTCAGTGTTTTGTCTCCAGTTAGAAATTAAGTGGACATGTTATAAATGTTAAAATGCTTTACTGAAAATAAGAAGAATGCACTAAATGTACATTGAATGTATTTGATGCACTTTAAAATAATTGGTTAATAAAAACATAATCTTGCAAGGCCATTTCTCCAGTCATTTTTATGCCAGCAGATTGCAGGGGTTTTGATTTTGAAAAATTAAAAGTTCAACTCATTAACTTCTAGTGGCATTATACTGTAAAGCTCAGTCTACAGTGCTTACAATTATTTTACTGTAATTAACTGTTAATGGATATTACAGTAGATACACTAAAATAACAGTGTAATGCCGCTAAACAGATGGCAGTATTATGCTGTGAAGCGTATATTTGATACAGCACAGTACTGTGATACTTTTTAAAGTAATAAACTGTAGTGATAAATCACAGTATGTGTGCTGTAGAAAAACAGTTTCATACTGTAACCATTAGCTGCCAGTAGGTTACTGTAATTAAACGGTGAAAATTCTTACAGTAAGGGAAAGACCCGCCACCCAGCGGAGAAAACTCATTTCGGCCACTTGTACCCGTGATCTTGTCCTTTCGGTCATAACCCAAAGCTCATGACCATAGGTGAGGATGGGAACGTAGATTGACCGGTAAATTGAGAGCTTTTCCTTCTGGCGCAGCTCCTTTTACCACAACGAATCGATATAGCGTCCTCATTACTGAAGACGCCGCACCGATCAGCCTGTGCATCTCACGATCCACTCTTCCCTCACTCATGAACAAGACTCCAGGTACTTGAACTCATCCACTTGGGGCAAGATCTCCTGCCCAACCTCGAGATGGCACTCCACCCTTTCCCGGGCGAGAACCTTGGACTTGGAGGTGCTGATTCTCATCCCAGTCGCTTCACACTCGGCTGCGAACCAATCCAATGAGAGCTGAAGATCCTGGCCAGTTAGAGAGTTAAGGACCACATCATCTGCAAAAAGGAGGGACCTAATCCTGCAGCCACCAAACCGGATCCCCTCAACGCCATGACTGCGCCTACAAATTCTGTCCATAAAATGTATGAACACATTTGGTGACAACCCTCACTGGAAAGGGGTCCGACTTACTGCTGGCAATGCGGACCAAGCTCTGACACTGATCATACAGGGAGCGACCCGCCACAATCAGACATGCCGATACCCCATACTCTCTGAGCACTCCCCACAGGACTTCCCGGGGTGGCCACGGTCGAATGTCTTCTCCAAGTCCACAAAGCACGTGTAGACTGGTTGGAAAAACTCCCATGCACACTCAAGGACCCTGCCGAGAGTATAGATCTGGTCTACCGTTCCACGACCAGGACGAAAACCACACTGTTCGTCCTGGATCCGAGGTTCCTCCTCTCCAGTACACATGAATAGACCTTACCGGGAAGGCTGAGGAGTGTGATCTACGATAGTTGGAACACACCCTCCGGTTCCCCTTCTTAAAGAGAGGAACCACCACCCCGGTCTGCCAATCCAGAGGTACCGCCCCTGATGTCCACGCGATGTTGCAGAGTCTTGTCAACAAAAACAGCCCCACAGCATCCAGAGCCTTAAGGAACTCCGGACGGAGCTCATCCACCCCCGGGGCCTTGCTTTTTAACTACCTTGGCAACCTCAGCCCCAGAAATAGGAGAGCCCACCACAGATTCCCCAGGCACTGCTTGGCCTGTCGGTATGCCCGCTGCCTCTGGAGTCCCATGAGCCAAAAGGACCAGATAAGCCCTTTCTTCAGCTTGACGGCATCCCGCACTGCTGGTGGCCACCAGCGGGTTCTAGGATTACCGCCACGACAGGCACCAAACACCTTGCGGCCACAGCTCCAATCAGCTGGCTTGACAAGAGAGGCACGGAACGTGATCCATTCAGACTCAATGTCCAGCACCTCCTTTGTGACATGTTCAAAGTTCCTCCGGAGGTGGAAAAAGAAACTCTCTCTGACAGGAGACTCTGCTAGGCATTCCCAAAAGACTCTCACAATGCTTTTGGGCCTGCCAGGTCTGTCCGGGATCCTACCCCACCATCGGAGCCAGCTCACCAGGTGGTGATCGGTAGAAAGCTCGCCCCTCTCTTCACCCGAGTGTCCAAAACATGAGGCCGCAAATCCCATGACACAACTACAAAGTCAATAATGGAACTGCGGCCGAGGGTGTCCTGGTGCCAAGTGCACATATGGACACCCTTATGTTTGAACATTGTGTTTGTTATGGACAATCCGTGACGAGCACAAAAGTCCAATAACAAAGCACCACTTGGGTTCAGATCCGGGTGGCCATTTTTCCCAATCACGACTCTCCAGGTTTCAAAGTCGTTGCCAACATGAGCGTTGAAGACCCCCAGCAGAACAAGGGAATCACCCGAGGGAGCACTCTCAAGGGAATCCAAAAAGAGTGGGTACTCTGAGCTGCTGTTTGGTGCGTAAACACCAACAACAGTCAGGACCCGTCACCCAACCCGAAAGCGGAGGGAAGCTACCATCTCATCTTCTGGGTTAAGTCCAACGTGCAGGCTTTGAGCCGGGGGGCAACAAGAATTGCCAACCCAGCCTCTCATTACTTGCAACACCAGAGTGGAAGAGAGTCCAACCCCTCTTGAGAGAACAGGTTCCAGAGCCCTTGCTGTGCGTCGAAGTGAGTCCAGCTTTATCTAGCCGGGAACTTCTCCACCTCGCGAGGTGACGTTCCACGTCCCAAGAGCGAGCTTATGTAGCCGATATTCGGACCGCCAAGTGCCCTGCCTTCGGCTTCCGCCCAGCTAACACTCCACCCGACCTCTATGACCCAGCTCATGAGTGGTGAGCCTATTGCAGGGGGGACCCACGTTGCCTCTTCGAGCTGGGCCCCATGGGCACCAGTCGCTCGCCATCGTGCCCCACCTCTGGGCCTGGCTCCACAGGGGAGCCACGGTGACCCGCGTCCGGGCGAGAAAATATCTAGGTCCTCGATTTGTACTTTTCATAAAGGTCTTTGAGCTGCTCTTTGTCTGATTCCTCACCTAGGACCTGTTTGTCTTGGGGGACCCTATCAGGGGGCATAGAACCCCCCGGACAACATAGCTCCTAGGATCAGTGGGACACGCAAACCACAAAGGTGGCGGCTCAGAAAGCAGGTTATATAAACATAACTCCAAAACCAAACATGCAAGATGTCTAAACATGCCTGTAATATTGTATCAATGTGAGTTTTACTAGAATCGGTTGTTTTTTTTAAGGCTTTTACTCAATATGACAGTAAGTTCTTAAAATGCTGAGATAATGTGAAAAAAGCAATACAAATGTATTCCAACATGATTCCTAAACCAAACATGCAAAATGTCTAAAAATGCCTGTAATATTGAATCCATGTGAGTTTTACTAGAATCTTTTGTTTTTGTAAGGTTTGCAAATACAAAAATTGAGTTTTATGACGGACACAAGTTAGTTTTTTTACTCATTATAACAGTATAGATGTCATACTATATATCAAAGTTATATGAACATAACTCCAAAACCAAACGTGCATTATGTCCAAAATTGCCTGTAATATTGTATAGATGTGAGTTTTACTAGAATCAGGTTTGCAAATACAAAAATTGGGTTTTATGACAGTATACTGTCACACTCAATATGACAGTATAACTGTCATACTAAATCCATCCATTTTCTTCCGCTTATCCGAGGTCGGGTTGCGGGGGCAGCAGCCTAAGCAGAGAGCCCAGACTTCCCTCTCCCCAGCCACTTCGTCCAGCTCTTCTCGGGGGATCCCGAGGCGTTCCCAGGCCATAGTCTTTCCAATGTATCCTAGGTCTTCCCCATGGCCTCCTGCCGTTCGGACTTAGGGAGGCGTTCGGGTGGCATCCTGAGCAGATGCCCGAACCACCTCATCTGGCTCCTCTCAATGTGGAGGAGCAGCGGCTTTACTCTGAGTTCCTCCCAGATGACAGAGCTTCTCACCCTATCTCTAAGGGAGAGACCCACCACCCGGCGGAGGAAACTCATTTCGGCCGCTTGTACCCGTGACCTTGTCCTTTCGGTCATAACCCAAAGCTCATGACCATAGGTGAGGATGGGAACGTTGATCGACCGGTAAATTGAAAGCTTTTCCTTCTGGCTCAGCTCCTTCTTCACCACAACGGATCGATATAGCGTCCTCATTACTGAAGACGCCGCACCGATCCGCCTGTTGATCTCACAATCCACTCTATCCTCACTCGTGAACAAGACTCCTAGGTACTTGAACTCCTTCACTTGGGGCAAGATCTCTTTCCCAACCTCGAGATGGCACTCCACCCTTTCCCGGGCGAGAACCATGGACTCGGACTTGGAGGTGCTGATTCTCATCCCAGTCGCTTCACTGCGAACCGATCCAATGAAAGCTGAAGATCTTGGCCAGTTGAAGCCATCAGGACCACATCATCTGCAAAAAGCAGAGACCTAATCCTGCAGCCACCAAACCAGGCGCAGTCATGGCGTTGAGGGGGTCCTCAAAGCCATGACTGCGCCTAGATATTCTGTCCATTAAAGTTATGAACAGAATCTGTGACAAAGGGCAGCCTTAGCGGAGTCCAACCCTCACTGGAAAGGGGTCCGACATACTGCCGGCAATGCGGACCAAGCTCTGACACTGATCATACAGGGAGACACCCGCCACAATCAGACATGCCGATACTCCATAGTCTCTGAGCACTCCCCACAGGATTTACCGGGGGCCAAGGTCGAATGTCTTCTCCAAGTCCACAAAACTTATGTAGACCGGTTGGGCAAACTCCCATGCACACTCAAGGACCCTGCCGAGAGTATAGAGCTGGTCTACCGTTCCACGACCAGGACGAAAACCACACTGTTCGTCCTGGATCCGAGGTTCCTCCTCTCCATTACACATGAATAGACCATACCGGGAAGGCTGAGGAGTGTGATCTACGATAGTTGGAACACACCCTCCGGTCCCCTTCTTAAAGAGAGGAACCACCACCCTGGTCTGCCAATCCAGAGGTACCGCCCCCGATGTAGACGCAATGTTGCAGAGTCTTGTCAACCAAGACTGCCCCACAGCATCCAGAGCCTTAAGGAACTCCGGACGGAGCTCATACCCCTGGGGCCTTGCCACCGAGGAGCTTTTTAACTACCTTGGCAACCTCAGCACCAGAAATAGGAGAGCCCACCACAGACTTCCCAGGCACTGTTTCCTCATAGGAAGACGTGTTGGTGGGACTGAGGAGGTCTCGCTTGGCCTGTCGGTATGCCCACTGCCTCTGGAGTCCCATGAGCCAAAAGGACCCGGTGGCTCTTTCTTCAGCTTGACAGCATCCCTCACTGCTGGTGGATTACCGCCACGACAGGCACCAAACACCTTGCGGCCACAGCTTCAATCAGCTGGCTCAACAAGAGAGGAACGGAACATGGTCCACTCAGACTCAATGTCCAGCACCTCCCTCGTGACATGTTCAAAGTTCTTCCGGACATGTTCAAAGTTCTTCAGGAGACTCTGCTAGGTGTTCCCAGCAAACCCTTACAATGCGTTTGGGCCTGCCAGGTCTGACCGGCATCCTCCCCTACCATCGGAGCCAGCTCACCACCAGGTGGTGGTTGGTAGAAAGCTCTGCCCCTCTCTTCACTGAGTGTCCAAAACATGAGGCCGCAAATCCCATGACACAACTACAAAGTCAATCATGCAGCCGAGGGTGTCCTTGTGCCAAGTGCACATATGGACACCCTTATGTTTGAACATTGTGTTTGTTATGGACAATCCGTGACAAGCACAAAAGTCCAATAACAAAGCACCACTTGGGTTCAGATCCGGGTGGCCATTTTTCCCAATCACGACTCTCCAGGTTTCACTGTCGTTGCCAACATAGCGTTGAAGTCCACCAGCAGAACAAGGGAATCACCCGAGGGAGCACTCTCCAGTACTCCCTCAAGGGAATCCAAAAAGAGTTGGTACTCTGAGCTGCTGTTTGGTGTGTAAACACAAACAACAGTCAGGACCCGTCACCCAACCCGAAGGCTGAAGGAAGCTACCATCTCGTCTATTGGGTTTAAAGTCCAACGTGCAGGCTTTGAGCCGGGGGGCAACAAGAATTGCCACCCCAGCCTCTCATTAGTTGCAACGCCAGTGTGGAATCTCTTCCACTCTGGCGTTGCAAGTAATGAAAGTTCAGCTCAGTCCAGCCCCTCTGAGAGAACAGGTTCCAGAGCCCTTGCTGTGAGTCCAACTATATCTAGCCGGGAACGTCTCCACCTCAAGCACCAGCTCAGGCTCCTTCCCTCCCAGCGAGGTGACGTTCCATGTCCCAAGAGCGAGCTTATGTAGCCGATAATCGGACCACCAAGTGCCCTGCCTTCGGCTGCCGCCCAGCTCACACTGCACCCTCTATGACCTAACCCATGAGTGGTGAGCCCTGGAGGGGGGATCCACGTTGCCTCTTCGAGCTGAGCACGGCTGGGCCCCATGGGGACAGGCCCGTCAATCGCCATCGTGCCACACCTCTGGGCCTGGCTCCACAGGGGAGCCACGGTGACCTGCGTCCGGGCGAGAAAAAATCTAGGTCCTCAATTGTGCTTTTAATAAAGGTCTTTGAGCTGCTCTTTGTCTGATCCCTCACCTAGGACCTGTTTGTCTTGGGAGACCATAGAAGCCCCCGGACAACATAGTTCCTGGATCAGTGGGACACGCAAACCACAAAGGTGGCGGCTCAGAAAGCAGGTTATATAAATATAACTCCAAAACCAAACATGCAATATGTCTAAACATGCCTGTAATATTGTATCAATGTGAGTTTTCCTAGAATCGGTTGTTTTTGTAAGGTTTGCAAATACAAAAATTAGGGTTTACTCACAATGACAAAATCACACTCAATATGACAGTTATTTAAACATAACCCATAAACCACACAAAAAAATGGCTAATAATGCCTGAAATAATGAATCATTGGGAGTTTTACTGAGTTTTACATTTTGCAAACACAAAAAGTAGTTTTTTACTTGACTTTAAAGTTCTTAGAACCCTGAGACAATGGGGAAAAAAGCAATAAAAATGTATTTAAACCTAACTCCTAAACAACACATGCAAAATGGCTAATAATGCCTAGGGAGACATGTAACGTTGTTAGTTTAAAAAAATGATCTTTTGTAAAGATATCAAAGACACAAGCTAGTTTTTTTTATTCAATATGACAGTATAACAGTCATACTAAATATGAAAGTTATATAAACATAACTCCAAAACCAAACATGTGTCATGTCTAAAAATGCCTGTAATAATGTATTTATGTGAGTTTGTAAGGTTTGCAAAAACAAAAAGTAGTTTTTTACTCAATATGAAAGTAATGTTCTTAGAATCCTGAGATAATGCGAAAAAAGCAATACAAATGTATTCAATCACAAATTTTAAACCAAACATGTGAAATGTCTAAAAATGCCTGTAATATTGAATCTATATAAGTTTTACTAGAATCAATTGTTTTTGTAAGGTTTGCAAATACAAAAATTAGGTTTTACACATAATGACATTAAAACTGTAACACTCAATATGACAATTATTTATTTATAACTCCTAACCACACATGAAACATGTCTAAAAATGCGTGAAAAAATGTATCTTTGTGAGTGTTACTAGAAACATTTTCTTTTGTAAGGTTTGCAAAGACAGGTTAGTTTTTTTTACTCAATATGACAGTATAACTGCCACACTCAATATGACAGTTATTTAAACATAACTCTTAAACTACACATGAAAAATGACTAACAATGCCTGAAATAATGCATTCTTGTAAGTTTTACTCGAAACATATGCTTTTTTAAGGCTTGCAAACACAAAAATTATTTTTTTTACTCAATATGACAGTAATGTTCTAAAATTCTGAGATAATACGAACAAATTTAAAAAAATGATTCCAACACAATTCCTAAACCAAACATGCAAAATGTCTAAAAATGTCTGTAATATTGAATCCATGTGAGTTTTACTAGATTTAAATTATTTTGTAAGGTTTGCAAATACATAAATTAGGTTTTACTTACTATGTCATAACTGACAGTATATGACAGTTATTTAACCATAACTCAAACCACACATGAAAAATGGCTAATAATGCCTGAAATAATGCAGCCTTGGCCGTTTTACTCGAAACACATGTTTTTTTAATCTTGCAAACACAAAAAGTAGTTTTTTTTACTCAATATGACTGTAATGTTCTTAAAATCCTGAGATAATGCGAAAAAAGCAATAAAAATGTATTTAAACATTACTCCTAAACAACATATGCAAAATGGCTAATAATGCCTGGAAACATGTATCTTTTTTAGTTTTACTAGAAAAATTATCTTTTGCAAAGTTAGCAAAGACACAAGCCAGTTTTTTTTTATTCAATATGACAGTATAACAGTCATACTAAATATGAAAGTTATATAAATATAACTCCAAAACCAAACATGTGTCATGTCTAAAAATGCCTGTAATAATGTATTAATGTGAGTTTGTAAGGTTTGCAAAAACAAAAAGTAGTTTTTTACTCAATATGAAAGTAATGATCTTAGAATCCTGAGATAATGCGAAAAAAGCAATAAAAATGTATTTAAACATAACTCCTAAACAACCCAGGCAAAATGGGTAATAATGCCTGGAGACATGTATCTTTGTTAGTTTTACTAGAAAATGTATATTTTGTAAAGTTTGCAAAGACAAAAGCTAGTTGTTTTTTTTCCAATAAGACAGCATAACAGTCATACTAAATATGAAAGTTATATAAACATAACTCCACAACCAAACGTGTGTCATGTCTAAAAATGCCTATAATAATGTATTTATGTTAGTTTGTAAGGTTTGCAAAAACAAAAAGTAGTGTTTTCCTCAATATGAAAGTAAGGATTTTAGAATCCTGAGATAATGCAAAAAAAGCAATAAAAATGTATTTAAACATAATTCCTAAACAACTCATGCAAAATGGCTAATAATGCCTGGAGACATTTATCTTTGTTAGTTTTACTAGAAAAATGATCTTTTGTAAAGTTTGCAAAGACACAAGCTAGTTTTTTTTATTCAATATGACAGTATAACAATCATACTAAATATGAAAGTTATATAAACATAACTCCAAAACCAAACATGTGTCATGTCTAAAAATGCCTGTAATAATGTATTTATGTGAGTTTGTAAGGTTTGCAAAAACAAAAAGTAGTTTTTTACTAAATATGAAAGTAATGATCTTAAAATTCCGATAATGTGAAAAAAGCAATATAAATGTATTTAAACATAATTCCTAAACAACCCATGCAAAATGGGTAATAATGCCTGGAGACATGTATCTTTGCTAGTTTTACTAGAAAAATGATGTTTTGTAAAGTTTGCAAAGACACAAGCTAGTTTTTTTTATTCAATATGACAGTATCACAGTCATACAAAATATGAAAGTTATAAACTTAACTCCAAAACCAAACATGTGTCATGTCTAAAAATGCCTATAATAATGTATTTATGTGAGTTTGTAAGGTTTGCAAAAACAAAAAGTAGTGTTTTCCTCAATATGAAAGTAAGGATTTTAGAATCCTGAGATAATGCGAAAAAAGCAATAAAAATGTATTTAAACATAATTCCTAAACAACCCATGCAAAATGGCTAATAATGCCTGGAGACATGTATCTTTGTTAGTTTTACTAGAAAATCTTTGTTAGTTTTACTAGAAAAATGATCTTCTGTAAAGTTTGCAAAGACACAAGCCAGTTTTTTTTTTTTCAATATGACAGTATAACAGTCATACAAAAATATGAAAGTTATAAACTTAACTCCAAAACCAAACATGTGTCATGTCTAAAAATGCCTGTAATAATGTATTATTGTGAGTTTGTAAGCTTTGCAAAAACAAAAAGTATTTTTTTTCCTCAATATGAAAGTAATGATCTAAGAATCCTGAGATAATGCGAAAAAAGCAATAAAAATGTATTTAAACATAATTCCTAAACAACCCATGCAAAATGGGTAATAATGCCTGGAGACATGTATCTTTGTTAGTTTTACTAGAAAAATGATCTTTTGTAAAGTTTGCAAAGACACAAGCTAGTTGTTTTTATTCAATAAGACAGTGTAACAGTCATACTAAATATGAAAGTTATATAAACATAACTCCACAACCAAACGTGTGTCATGTCTAAAAATGCCTGTAATAATGTATTTATGTGAGTTTGTAAGGTTTGCAAAAACAAAAAGTAGTGTTTTCCTCAATATGAAAGTAAGGATTTTAGAATCCTGAGATAATGCGAAAAAAGCAATAAAAATGTATTTAAACATAATTCCTAAACAACCCATGCAAAATGGCTTATAATGCCTGGAGACATGTATCTTTGTTATTTTTACTAGAAAAATGATATTTTGTAAAGTTTGCAAAGACACAAGCTAGTTTTTTTTTTATTCAATATGACAGTATAACAGTCATACTAAATATAAAAGTTATATAAACATAACTCCAAAACCAAACATGTGTCATGTCTAAAAATGCCTGTAATAATGTATTTATGTGAGTTTGTAAGGTTTGCAAAAACAAAAAGTAGTTTTTTACTCAATATGAAAGTAATGATCTAAGAATCCTGAGATAATGCGAAAAAAGCAATACAAATGTCTTTAAACATAATTCCTAAACAACCCATGCAAAATGGGTAATAATGCCTGGAGACATGTATCTTTGTTAGTTTTACTAGAAAAATGATCTTTTGTAAAGTTTGTTAAGACACAAGCTAGTTTTTGTATTCAATATGACAGTATAACAGTCATACTAAATATAAAAGTTATATAAACATAACTCCAAAACCAAACATGTGTCATGTCTAAAAATGCCTGTAATAATGTATTAATGTGAGTTTGTAAGGTTTGCAAAAACAAAAAGTAGTTTTTTACTCAATATGAAAGTAATGATCTTAGAATCCTGAGATAATGCGAAAAAAGCAATAAAAATGTATTTAAATATAACTCCTAAACAACCCAGGAAAAATGGGTAATAATGCCTGGAGACATGTATCTTTGTTAGTTTTACTAGAAAATGTATATTTTGTAAAGTTTGCAAAGACACAAGCTAGTTGTTTTTATTCAATAAGACAGTATAACAGTCATACTAAATATGAAAGTTATATAAACATAACTCCAGAACCAAACGTGTGTCATGTCTAAAATTGCCTATAATAATGTTTTTATGTGAGTTTGTAAGGTTTGCAAAAACAAAAAGTAGTTTTTTCCTCAATATGAAAGTAAGGATTTTAGAATCCTGAGATAATGCGAAAAAAGCAATAAAAATGTATTTAAACATAATTCCTAAACAACCCATGCAAAATGGGTAATAATGCCTGGAGACATGTATCATTGTTAGTTTTACTAGAAAAATTATATTTTGTAAAGTTTGCAAAGACACAAGCCAGTTTTTTTTTCATTCAATATGACAGTATAACAGTCATACAAAATATGAAAGTTATAAACTTAACTCCAAAACCAAACATGTGTCATGTCTAAAAATGCCTGTAATAATGTATTAATGTGAGTTTGTAAGGTTTGCAAAAACAAAAAGTAGTTTTTCACTCAATATGAAAGTAATGATCTAAGAATCCTGAGATAATGCGAAAAAAGCAATAAAAATGTATTTAAACATAATTCCTAAACAACCCATGCAAAATGGGTAATAATGCCTGGTGACATGTATCTTTGTTAGTTTTACTAGAAAAATGATCTTTTGTAAAGTTTGCAAAGACACAAGCCAGTTTTTTTTTATTCAATATGAAAAAATAACAGTCATACAAAATATGAAAGTCATAAACTTAACTCCAAAACCAAACATGTGTCATGTCTAAAAATGCCTGTAATAATGTATTATTGTGAGTTTGTAAGGTTTGCAAAAACAAAAAGTAGTTTTTTACTCAATATGAAAGTAATGATCTAAGAATCCTGAGATAATGCGAGAAAAGCAATAAAAATGTATTTAAACATAATTCCTAAACAACCCAGGCACAATGGGTAATAATGCCTGGAGACATGTATCTTTGTTAGTTTTACTAGAAAAATGATCTTTTGTAAAGTTTGCAAAGACACAAGCTAGTTTTTTTTTATTCAATATGACAGTATAACAGTCATACTAAATATAAAAGTTATATAAACATAACTCCAAAACCAAACATGTGTCATGTCTAAAAATGCCTTTAATAATGTATGTATGTGAGTTTGTAAGGTTTGCAAAAACAAAAAGTAGTTTTTTACTTAATATGAAAGTAATGATCTAAGAATCCTGAGATAATGCGAAAAAAGCAATAAAAATGTCTTTAAACATAATTCTTAAACAACCCATGCAAAATGGGTAATAATGCCTGGAGACATGTATCTTTGTTAGTTTTACTAGAAAAATTATCTTTTGTAAAGTTTGTAAGACACAAGCTAGTTTTTTTATTCAATATGACAGTATAACAGTCATACTAAATATAAAAGTTATATAAACATAACTCCAAAACCAAACATGTGTCATGTCTAAAAATGCCTGTAATAATGTATTAATGTGAGTTTGTAAGGTTTGCAAAAACAAAAAGTAGTTTTTTACTCAATATGAAAGTAATGATCTTAGAATCCTGAGATAATGCGAAAAAAGCAATAAAAATGTATTTAAACATAACTCCTAAACAACCCAGGGAAAATGGGTGATAATGCCTGGAGACATGTATCTTTGTTAGTTTTACTAGAAAATGTATATTTTGTAAAGTTTGCAAAGACACAAGCTAGTTGTTTTTATTCAATAAGACAGTATAACAGTCATACTAAATATGAAAGTTATATAAACATAACTCCAGAACCAAACGTGTGTCATGTCTAAAATTGCCTATAATAATGTATTTATGTGAGTTTGTAAGGTTTGCAAAAACAAAAAGTAGTTTTTTCCTCAATATGAAAGTAAGGATTTTAGAATCCTGAGATAATGCGAAAAAAGCAATAAAAATGTATTTAAACATAATTCCTAAACAACCCATGCAAAATGGGTAATAATGCCTGGAGACATGTATCATTGTTAGTTTTACTAGAAAAATTATATTTTGTAAAGTTTGCAAAGACACAAGCCAGTTTTTTTTTAATTCAATATGACAGTATAACAGTCATACAAAATATGAAAGTTATAAACTTAACTCCAAAACCAAACATGTGTCATGTCTAAAAATGCCTGTAATAATGTATTAATGTGAGTTTGTAAGGTTTGCAAAAACAAAAAGTAGTTTTTCACTCAATATGAAAGTAATGATCTAAGAATCCTGGAATAATGCGAAAAAAGCAATAAAAATGTATTTAAACATAATTCCTAAACAACCCATGCAAAATGGGTAATAATGCCTGGTGACATGTATCTTTGTTAGTTTTACTAGAAAAATGATCTTTTGTAAAGTTTGCAAAGACACAAGCCAGTTTTTTTGTATTCAATATGAAAAAATAACAGTCATACAAAATATGAAAGTCATAAACTTAACTCCAAAACCAAACATGTGTCATGTCTAAAAATGCCTGTAATAATGTATTATTGTGAGTTTGTAAGGTTTGCAAAAACAAAAAGTAGTTTTTTACTCAATATGAAAGTAATGATCTAAGAATCCTGAGATAATGCGAGAAAAGCAATAAAAATGTATTTAAACATAATTCCTAAACAACCCAGGCACAATGGGTAATAATGCCTGGAGACATGTATCTTTGTTAGTTTTACTAGAAAAATGATCTTTTGTAAAGTTTGCAAAGACACAAGCTAGTTTTTTTTTATTCAATATGACAGTATAACAGTCATACTAAATATAAAAGTTATATAAACATAACTCCAAAACCAAACATGTGTCATGTCTAAAAATGCCTTTAATAATGTATGTATGTGAGTTTGTGAGGTTTGCAAAAACAAAAAGTAGTTTTTTACTTAATATGAAAGTAATGATCTAAGAATCCTGAGATAATGCGAAAAAAGCAATAAAAATGTCTTTAAACATAATTCTTAAACAACCCATGCAAAATGGGTAATAATGCCTGGAGACATGTATCTTTGTTAGTTTTACTAGAAAAATGATCTTTTGTAAAGTTTGTAAGACACAAGCTAGTTTTTTTATTCAATATGACAGTATAACAGTCATACTAAATATAAAAGTTATATAAACATAACTCCAAAACCAAACATGTGTCATGTCTAAAAATGCCTGTAATAATGTATTAATGTGAGTTTGTAAGGTTTGCAAAAACAAAAAGTAGTTTTTTACTCAATATGAAAGTAATGATCTTAGAATCCTGAGATAATGCGAAAAAAGCAATAAAAATGTATTTAAACATAACTCCTAAACAACCCAGGGAAAATGGGTGATAATGCCTGGAGACATGTATCTTTGTTAGTTTTACTAGAAAATGTATATTTTGTAAAGTTTGCAAAGACACAAGCTAGTTGTTTTTATTCAATAAGACAGTATAACAGTCATACTAAATATGAAAGTTATATAAACATAACTCCAGAACCAAACGTGTGTCATGTCTAAAATTGCCTATAATAATGTACTTATGTGAGTTCGTAAGGTTTGCAAAAACAAAAAGTAGTTTTTTCCTCAATATGAAAGTAAGGATTTTAGAATCCTGAGATAATGCGAAAAAAGCAATAAAAATGTATTTAAACATAATTCCTAAACAACCCATGCAAAATGGGTAATAATGCCTGGAGACATGTATCATTGTTAGTTTTACTAGAAAAATTATATTTTGTAAAGTTTGCAAAGACACAAGCCAGTTTTTTTTTATTCAATATGACAGTATAACAGTCATACAAAATATGAAAGTTATAAACTTAACTCCAAAACCAAACATGTGTCATGTCTAAAAATGCCTGTAATAATGTATTAATGTGAGTTCGTAAGGTTTGCAAAAAGAAAAAGTAGTTTTTTACTCAATATGAAAGTAATGATCTAAGAATCCTGAGATAATGCGAAAAAAGCAATAAAAATGTATTTAAACATAATTCCTAAACAACCCATGCACAATGGGTAATAATGCCTGGAGACATGTATCTTTGTTAGTTTTACTAGAAAAATGATCTTTTGTAAAGTTTGCAAAGACACAAGCTAGTTTTTTTTTATTCAATATGACAGTATAACAGTCATACTAAAAATAAAAGTTATATAAACATAACTCCAAAACCAAACATGTGTCATGTCTAAAAATGCCTTTAATAATGTATTTATGTGAGTTTGTAAGGTTTGCAAAAACAAAAAGTAGTTTTTTACTCAATATGAAAGTAATGATCTAAGAATCCTGAGATAATGCGAAAAAAGCAATAAAAATGTATTTAAACATAACTCCTAAACAACCCAGGGAAAATGGGTAATAATGCCTGGAGACATGTATCTTTGTTAGTTTTACTAGAAAAAATATCTTTTGTAAAGTTTGCAAAGACACAAGCCAGTTTTTTTTTATTCAATATGACAGTATAACAGTCATACAAAATATGAAAGTTATAAACTTAACTCCAAAACCAAACATGTGTCATGTCTAAAAATGCCTGTAATAATGTATTATTGTGAGTTTGTAAGGTTTGCAAAAACAAAAAGTAGTTTTTCACTCAATATGAAAGTAATGATCTAAGAATCCTGAGATAATGCGAAAAAAGCAATAAAAATGTCTTTAAACATAATTCCTAAACAACCCATGCAAAATGTGTAATAATGCTTGGAGACATGTATCTTTGTTATTTTTACTAGAAAAATGATCTTTTGTAAAGTTTCCAAAGACACAAGTTAGTTTTTTTAAATTCAATATGACAGTATAACAGTCATACTAAATATGAAAGTTATATAAACATAACTCCAGAACCAAACGTGTGTCATGTCTAAAATTGCCTATAATAATGTATTTATGTGAGTTTGTAAGGTTTGCAAAAACAAAAAGTAGTTTTTTACTCAATATGAAAGTAATGATCTTAGAATCCTGGGATAATGCAAAAAAAAGCAATAAAAATGTATTTAAACATAACTCCTAAACAACCCAGGCAAAATGGGTAATAATGCCTGGTGACATGTATCTTTGTTAGTTTTACTAGAAAAATGATATTTTGTAAAGTTTGCAAAGACACAAGCTAGTTGTTTTTATTCAATAACACAGTATAACAGTCATACTAAATATGAAAGTTATATAAACATAACTCCAGAACCAAACGTGTGTCATGTCTAAAATTGCCTATAATAATGTATTTATGTGAGTTTGTAAGGTTTGCAAAAACAAAAAGTAGTTTTTTCCTCAATATGAAAGTAAGGATTTTAGAATCCTGAGATAATGCGAAAAAAGCAATAAAAATGTATTTAAACATAATTCCTAAACAACCCATGCAAAATGTCTAATAATGCCTGGAGTCATGTATCTTTGTTAGTTTTACTAGAAAATGTATATTTTGTAAAGTTTGCAAGACACAAGCTAGTTATTTTTATTCAATAAGACAGTATAACAGTCATACTAAATATGAAAGTTATATAAACATAACTCCAGAACCAAACGTGTGTCATGTCTAAAATTGCCTATAATAATGTATTTATGTGAGTTTGTAAGGTTTGCAAAAACAAAAAGTAGTTTTTTCCTCAATATGAAAGTAAGGATTTTAGAATCCTGAGATAATGCGAAAAAAGCAATAAAAATGTATTTAAACATAATTCCTAAACAACCCATGCAAAATGTCTAATAATGCCTGGAGACATGTATCTTTGTTAGTTTTACTAGAAAATGTATATTTTGTAAAGTTTGCAAGACACAAGCTAGTTATTTTTATTCAATAAGACAGTATAACAGTCATACTAAATATGAAAGTTATATAAACATAACTCCAGAACCAAACGTGTGTCATGTCTAAAATTGCCTATAATAATGTATTTATGTGAGTTTGTAAGGTTTGCAAAAACAAAAAGTAGTTTTTTCCTCAATATGAAAGTAAGGATTTTAGAATCCTGAGATAATGCGAAAAAAGCAATAAAAATGTATTTAAACATAACTCCTAAACAACCCAGGGAAAATGGGTAATAATGCCTGGAGACATGTATCTTTGTTAGTTTTACTAGAAAAAATATCTTTTGTAAAGTTTGCAAAGACACAAGCCAGTTTTTTTTTATTCAATATGACAGTATAACAGTCATACAAAATATGAAAGTTATAAACTTAACTCCAAAACCAAACATGTGTCATGTCTAAAAATGCCTGTAATAATGTATTATTGTGAGTTTGTAAGGTTTGCAAAAACAAAAAGTAGTTTTTCACTCAATATGAAAGTAATGATCTAAGAATCCTGAGATAATGCGAAAAAAGCAATAAAAATGTCTTTAAACATAATTCCTAAACAACCCATGCAAAATGTGTAATAATGCTTGGAGACATGTATCTTTGTTATTTTTACTAGAAAAATGATCTTTTGTAAAGTTTCCAAAGACACAAGTTAGTTTTTTTAAATTCAATATGACAGTATAACAGTCATACTAAATATGAAAGTTATATAAACATAACTCCAGAACCAAACGTGTGTCATGTCTAAAATTGCCTATAATAATGTATTTATGTGAGTTTGTAAGGTTTGCAAAAACAAAAAGTAGTTTTTTACTCAATATGAAAGTAATGATCTTAGAATCCTGGGATAATGCAAAAAAAAGCAATAAAAATGTATTTAAACATAACTCCTAAACAACCCAGGCAAAATGGGTAATAATGCCTGGTGACATGTATCTTTGTTAGTTTTACTAGAAAAATGATATTTTGTAAAGTTTGCAAAGACACAAGCTAGTTGTTTTTATTCAATAACACAGTATAACAGTCATACTAAATATGAAAGTTATATAAACATAACTCCAGAACCAAACGTGTGTCATGTCTAAAATTGCCTATAATAATGTATTTATGTGAGTTTGTAAGGTTTGCAAAAACAAAAAGTAGTTTTTTCCTCAATATGAAAGTAAGGATTTTAGAATCCTGAGATAATGCGAAAAAAGCAATAAAAATGTATTTAAACATAATTCCTAAACAACCCATGCAAAATGTCTAATAATGCCTGGAGTCATGTATCTTTGTTAGTTTTACTAGAAAATGTATATTTTGTAAAGTTTGCAAGACACAAGCTAGTTATTTTTATTCAATAAGACAGTATAACAGTCATACTAAATATGAAAGTTATATAAACATAACTCCAGAACCAAACGTGTGCCATGTCTAAAATTGCCTATAATAATGTATTTATGTGAGTTTGTAAGGTTTGCAAAAACAAAAAGTAGTTTTTTCCTCAATATGAAAGTAAGGATTTTAGAATCCTGAGATAATGCGAAAAAAGCAATAAAAATGTATTTAAACATAATTCCTAAACAACCCATGCAAAATGTCTAATAATGCCTGGAGACATGTATCTTTGTTAGTTTTACTAGAAAATGTATATTTTGTAAAGTTTGCAAGACACAAGCTAGTTATTTTTATTCAATAAGACAGTATAACAGTCATACTAAATATGAAAGTTATATAAACATAACTCCAGAACCAAACGTGTGTCATGTCTAAAATTGCCTATAATAATGTATTTATGTGAGTTTGTAAGGTTTGCAAAAACAAAAAGTAGTTTTTTCCTCAATATGAAAGTAAGGATTTTAGAATCCTGAGATAATGCGAAAAAAGCAATAAAAATGTATTTAAACATAATTCCTAAACAACCCATGCAAAATGTCTAATAATGCCTGGAGACATGTATCTTTGTTAGTTTTACTAGAAAATGTATATTTTGTAAAGTTTGCAAGACACAAGCTAGTTATTTTTATTCAATAAGACAGTATAACAGTCATACTAAATATGAAAGTTATATAAACATAACTCCAGAACCAAACGTGTGTCATGTCTAAAATTGCCTATAATAATGTATTTATGTGAGTTTGTAAGGTTTGCAAAAACAAAAAGTAGTTTTTTCCTCAATATGAAAGTAAGGATTTTAGAATCCTGAGATAATGCGAAAAAAGCAATAAAAATGTATTTAAACATAATTCCTAAACAACCCATGCAAAATGGGTAATAATGCCTGGAGACATGTATCTTTGTTAGTTTTACTAGAAAAAATATCTTTTGTAAAGTTTGCAAAGACACAAGCCAGTTTTTTTTTATTCAATATGACAGTATAACAGTCATTCAAAATATGAAAGTTATAAACTTAACTCCAAAACCAAACATGTGTCATGTCTAAAAATGCCCGTAATAATGTATTATTGTGAGTTTGTAAGGTTTGCAAAAACAAAAAGTAGTTTTTCACTCAATATGAAAGTAATGATCTAAGAATCCTGAGATAATGCGAAAAAAGCAATAAAAATGTCTTTAAACATATTTCCTAAACAACCCATGCAAAATGGGTAATAATGCCTGGAGACATGTATCTTTGTTAGTTTTACTAGAAAAATGATCTTTTGTAAAGTTTGCAAAGACACAAGCTAGTTTTTTTTATTCAATATGACAGTATAACAGACATACTAAATATAAAAGTTATATAAACATGACTCCAAAACCAAACATGTGTCATGTCTAAAAATGCCTGTAATAATGTATTAATGTGAGTTTGTAAGGTTTGCAAAAACAAAAAGTAGTTTTTTACTCAATATGAAAGTAATGATCTAAGAATCCTGAGATAATGCGAAAAAAGCAATAAAAATGTCTTTAAACATAATTCCTAAACAACCCATGCAAAATGGGTAATAATGCCTGGTGACATGTATCGTTGTTAGTTTTACTAGAAAAATTATCTTTTGTAAAGTTTGCAAAGACACAAGCCAGTTTTTTTTTATTCAATATGAAAAAATTTACAGTCATACAAAATATTAAAGTTATAAACTTAACTCCAAAACCAAACATGTGTCATGTCTAAAAATGCCTGTAATAATGTATTATTGTGAGTTTGTAAGGTTTGCAAAAAGAAAAAGTAGTTTTTTACTCAATATGAAAGTAATGATCTAAGAATCCTGAGATAATGCGAAAAAAGCAATAAAAATGTATTTAAACAGAATTCCTAAACAACCCATGCACAATGGGTAATAATGCCTGGAGACATGTATCTTTGTTAGTTTTACTAGAAAAAATATCTTTTGTGAAGTTTGCAAAGACACAAGCCAGTTTTTTTTTTATTCAATATGACAGTATAACAGTCATACAAAATATGAAAGTTATAAACTTAACTCCAAAACCAAACATGTGTCATGTCTAAAAATGCCTGTAATAATGTATTATTGTGAGTTTGTAAGGTTTGCAAAAACCAAAAGTAGTTTTTCACTCAATATGAAAGTAATGATCTAAGAATCCTGAGATAATGCGAAAAAAGCAATAAAAATGTCTTTAAACATAATTCCTAAACAACCCATGCAAAATGGGTAATAATGCCTGGAGACATGTATCTTTGTTAGTTTTACTAGAAAAATGATATTTTGTAAAGTTTGCAAAGACACAAGCTAGTTTTTTTTATTCAATATGACAGTATAACAGACATACTAAATATAAAAGTTATATAAACATAACTCCAAAACCAAACATGTGTCATGTCTAAAAATGCCTGTAATAATGTATTAATGTGAGTTTGTAAGGTTTGCAAAAACAAAAAGTAGTTTTTTACTCAATATGAAAGTAATGATCTAAGAATCCTGAGATAATGCGAAAAAAGCAATAAAAATGTCTTTAAACATAATTCCTAAACAACCCATGCACAATGGGTAATAATGCCTGGAGACATGTATCTTTGTTAGTTTTACTAGAAAAATGTATATTTTGTAAAGTTTGCAAGACACAAGCTAGTTATTTTTATTCAATAAGACAGTATAACAGTCATACTAAATATGAAAGTTATATAAACATAACTCCAGAACCAAACGTGTGTCATGTCTAAAATTGCCTATAATAATGTATTTATGTGAGTTTGTAAGGTTTGCAAAAACAAAAAGTAGTTTTTTACTCAATATGAAAGTAATGATCTAAGAATCCTGAGATAATGCGAAAAAAGCAATAAAAATGTCTTTAAACATAATTCCTAAACAACCCATGCAAAATGGGTAATAATGCCTGGTGACATGTATCTTTGTTAGTTTTACTAGAAAAATTATCTTTTGTAAAGTTTGCAAAGACACAAGCCAGTTTTTTTTTATTCAATATGACAGTATAACAGTCATACAAAATATGAAAGTTATAAACTTAACTCCAAAACCAAACATGTGTCATGTCTAAAAATGCCTGCAATAATGTATTATTGTGAGTTTGTAAGGTTTGCAAAAACAAAAAGTAGTTTTTCACTCAATATGAAAGTAATGATCTAAGAATCCTGAGATAATGCGAAAAAAGCAATAAAAATGTATTTAAACATAATTCCTAAACAACCCATGCAAAATGGGTAATAATGCCTGGAGACATGTATCTTTGTTAGTTTTACTAGAAAAATGATCTTTTGTAAAGTTTGCAAAGACACAAGCTAGTTTTTTTTATTCAATATGACAGTATAACAGACATACTAAATATAAAAGTTATATAAACATAACTCCAAAACCAAACATGTGTCATGTCTAAAAATGCCTGTAATAATGTATTTATGTGAGTTTGTAAGGTTTGCAAAAACAAAAAGTAGTTTTTTACTCAATATGAAAGTAATGATATAAGAAACCTGAGATAATGCGAAAAAAGCAATAAAAATGTATTTAAACATAACTCCTAAACAACCCAGGCAAAATGGGTAATCATGCCTGGAGACATGTATCTTTGTTAGTTTTACTAGAAATGTATATTTTGTAAAGTTTGCAAAGACACAAGCTAGTTGTTTTTATTCATTAAGACAGTATAACAGTCATACTAAATATAAAAGTTAATAAACATAACTCCAAAACCAAACATGTGTCATGTCTAAAAATGCCTGTAATAATGTATTAATGTGAGTTTGTAAGGTTTGCAAAAACAAAAAGTAGTTTTTTCCTCAATATGAAAGTAAGGATTTTAGAATCCTGAGATAATGCGAAAAAAGCAATAAAAATGTATTTAAACATAATTCCTAAACAACCCATGCAAAATGGCTAATAATGCATGGAGACATGTATCTTTGTTAGTTTTACTAGAAAAATGATATTTTGTAAAGTTTGCAAAGACACAAGCTAGTTTTTTTTAATTCAATATGACAGTATAACAGTCATATTAAATATAAAAGTTATATAAACATAACTCCAAAACCAAACATGTGTCATGTCTAAAAATGCCTGTAATAATGTATTTAGGTGAGTTTGTAAGGTTTGCAAAAACAAAAAGTAGTTTTTTACTCAATATGAAAGTAATGATCTAAGAATCCTGAGATAATGCGAAAAAGCAATAAAAATGTCTTTAAACATAATTCCTAAACAACCCATGCAAAATGGGTAATAATGCCTGGAGACATGTATCTTTGTTAGTTTTACTAGAAAAATGATATTTTGTAAAGTTTGCAAAGACACAAGCTTTTTTTTTTTATTCAATATGACAGTATAACAGTCATATGATATGAAAGTTATAAACTTAACTCCAAAACCAAACATGTGTCATGTCTAAAAATGCCTTTAATAATGTATTTATGTGAGTTTGTAAGGTTTGCAAAAACAAAAAGTAGTTTTTTACTCAATATGAAAGTAATGATCTAAGAATCCTGAGATAATGCGAAAAAAGCAATGAAAAGGTCTTTAAACATAATTCCTACACAACCCATGCAAAATGGGTAATAATGCTTGGAGACATGTATCTTTGTTAGTTTTACTAGAAAAATGATCTTTTGTAAAGTTTGCAAAGACACAAGCTAGTTTTTTTTTATTCAATATGACAGTATAACAGTCATACTAAATATAAAAGTTATATAAACATAACTCCAAAACCAAACATGTGTCATGTGTAAAAATGTCTGTAATAATGTATTTATGTGAGTTTGTAAGGTTTGCAAAAACAAAAAGTAGTGTTTTACTCAATATGAAAGTAATGATCTTAGAATCCTGAGATAATGCGAAAAAAGCAATACAAATGTATTCAAACACAACTTTTAAACCAAACATGTAAATTGTCTAAAAATGTCTGTAATATTGAATCTATGTAAGTTTTACTACAATCAATTGTTTTTGTAAGGTTTGCAAATACAAAAATTAGGTTTTACACATAATGACATTATAACTTTAACACTCAATATGAAAGTTATTTAATTATAACTCTAAATACACATGAAACATGTCTAATAGCGTGAAAAAAAAATATTTTTGTGAGTGTTGCTAGAAACATTTTCTTTTGTAAGGTTTGCAAAGACACAAGTTAGTTTTTTTTAACTCAATATGACAGTATAACGCCACACTCAATATGACAGTTATTTAAACATAACTCCTAAACCACACCTGAAAAATGGCTAATAATGCCTGAAATAATGCATCTTTGGGAGTTTTACTGGAAACATATGCTTTTTTTAAGGCTTGCAAACACAAAAAATATTTTTTTACTCAATATGACAGTAATGTTCTAAAAATCCTGAGATAATGTGAAAAAAGCAATACAAATGTATTACAACATTATTCTTAAACCAAACATGCAAATTGTCTGAAAATGCCTGTAATATTGAATCCATGTGAGTTTTATTTGAATCAGTTGTATGGTTTGCTAATACAAAAATTGGGTTTTATGACAAACACAAGTTTGTTTTTTTTACTCAATATAACAGTTTAGCTGTCATACTATATCTGAAAGTTATATAAACATAACTCCAAAACCAAACATGCATTATGTCCAAAACTGCCTGTAATATTGTATATATGTGAGTTTTACTAGAATCAGGGTTGCAAATACAAAAATTGGGTTTTATGACAGTATACTGTCCCACTCAATATGACAGTTATTTAAACATAACTCAAACAACACATGCAAAATGGCTAATAATGCCTGGAGCATGTATCTAGTTAGTTTTACTAGAAAAATGGTATTTTGTAAGGTTTGCAAAGACACAAGTTAGTTTTTTTTTTATTCAATATGACAGTACAGCTGTCATACTAAATATGAAAGTTATATAAACATCACTCTAAAACAAAACATGCATTATGTCTAAAAATGCCTGTAATATTGTATCTGTGTGAGTTTAACTAGATTTAGTTGTTTTTGTAAGGTTTGCAAATACAAAATAAGGGTTTTACTCACTATGACAGTTTACTGTCACACTCAATCTGACAGTTATTTATTTAAACATAACTCCTAAACCACACATGCAAAATGGCTAATAATGCCTGGAGATATGTATCTTTGTGAGTTTTACTAGAAACATTATATTGTGTAAGGTTTAGTTAGTTTTTGTACTCAATCTGACAGTATAACTGTCATTCTAAATCCATCCATTTTCTTCCGCTTATCCGAGGTCGGGTTGCGGGGGCAGCAGCCTGAGCAGAAAATCCCAGACTTCCCTCTCCCCAGCCACTTCGTCCAGCTCTTCTCGGGGTATTCCGAGGCGTTCCCAGGCCAGCCGGGGACATAGTCTTTCCAATGTGTCCTAGGTCTTCCCCGTGGCCTCCTGCCACACCTCCCTAGAGGCGTTCGGGTGGCATCCTGAGCAGATGCCCGAACCACCTCATGGCTCCTCTCAATGTGGAGGAGCAGCGGCTTTACTTTGAGTTCCTCCCGGATGACAGAGCTTCTCACCCTGTCTCTAAGGGAGAGACCCACCACCCGGCAGAGGAAACGCATTTCGGCCGCTTGTCCTTTCGGTCATAACCCAAAGCTAGGAACGTAGATCGACGGTAAATTGAGAGCTTTTCCTTCTGTCTCAGCTCCTTCTTCACCACAACGGATCGATATAGCGTCCTCAATACTGAAGACGCCGCACCAATCCGCCTGTGGATCTCTCGATCCACTCAATCCTCACTCGTGAACAAGACTCCTAGGTACTTGAACTCCTCCACTTGGGGCAAGATCTCCTCCCCAACCTGGAGATGGCACTCGACCCTTTCCTGCGCGAGAACCATGGACTTGGACTTGGAGGTGCTGATTCTCATCCCAGTCGCTTCACACTCAAGGACCCTGCCGAGAGTATAGACCTGGTCTACCGTTCCACGACCAGGACGAAAACCACACTGTTCGTCCTGGATCCGAGTTTCCTCCTCTCCAGCACACATGAATAGACCTTACCGGGAAGGCTGAGGAGTGTGTTTCACGATAGTTGGAACACACCCTCCGGTTCCCCTTCTTAAAGAGAGGAACCACCACCCCGGTCTGCCAATCCAGAGGTACCGCCCCCAATGTTCACGCGATGTTGCAGAGTCTTGTCAACCAAGACAGCCCCACAGTATCCAGAGCCTTAAGGAACTCATCCACCACCGGGGCCTTACCACAGAGGAGCTTTTTAACTACCTAGGCAACCTAAGCCCCAGAAATAGGAGAGTCCACCACAGATTCCCCAGGCACTGCTTGGCCTGTCGGTATGCCCGCTGCCTCTGGAGTCCCATGAGCCAAAAGGATCCGATAGGCTCTTTCTTCAGCTTGACGGCATCCCTCACTGCTGGTGGCCACCAGCGAGTTCTAGGATTACCGCCACGACAGGCACCAAACACCTTGCGGCCACAGCTCCAATCAGCAGGCTCGACAAGAGAGGCACGGAACATGGTCCACTCAGACTCAATGTCCAGCACCTCCCTCGTGACATGTTCAAAGTTCTTCCTTATGTTTGAACATTGTGTTTGTTATGGACAATCCGTGACGAACACAAAAGTCCAATAACAAAGCACCACTTGGGTTCAGATCCGGGTGGCCATTTTTCCCAATCACGACTCTCCAGGTTTCACTGTCCTTGCCAACATGAGCATTGAAGTCCCCCAACAGAACAAGGGAATCACCCGAGGGAGCACTCTCCAGTACTCCCTCAAGGGAATCCAAAAAGAGTGGGTACTCTGAGCTGCTGTTTGGTGCGTAAACACAAACAACAGTCAGGACCCGTCACCCAACCCGAAGGCGGAGGGAAGCTACCATCTCGTCTACTGGGTTAAAGTCCAACGTGCAGGCTTTGAGCAACAACAATTGCCACCCCAGCCTCTCATTGCTTGCAACGCCAGAGTGGAAGAGAGTCCAGCCCCTCTTGAGAGAACAGGTTCCAGAGCCCTTGCTGTGCGTCGAAGTGAGTCCAACTATTTCTAGCCGGAACTTCTTCACCTCGCGCACCAGCTCAGGCTCTTTCCCTCCCAGCGAGGTGACGTTCCACGTCCCAAGAGCGAGCTTATGTAGCCGATAATCGGACCGCCAAGTGCCCTGCCTTCGGCTGCCGCCCAGTTCACACTGCATCCGACCTCTATGACCTCAATGGGCCCATGAGTGGTGAGCCCATTGGAGGGTTGACCCACGTTGCCTCTTCGAGCTGAGACAGGCCCGGCCACCAGTCGCTCGCCATCGTGCCCCACCTCTGCGCCTGGCTCCACAGGGGAGCCACGGTGACCTGCGCCTGGGCGAGAAAAAATCTAGGTCCTCGATTTGTACTTTTCATAAAGGTCTTTGAGCTGCTCTTTGTCTGATCCCTCACCTAGGACCTTTTCTCAGGGGATCCCGAGGCGTTCCCAGGCCAGCCGGGAGACATAGTGTTCCCAATGTGTCCTGGGTCTTCCCCGTGGCCTCCAGGATGACAGAGCTTCACCTTCACCAGGGGTGTCAAACTCAAATACAGAGTGGGCCAAAGTTTAAAACTGAACAAAGCCGCGGGCCAAGGTTGAACAAATTAACCTTTTAATAGGGACCCAAACAAGTTTTGCATTGAATATTGAACAAGCAAGGCTTATATAACTTTATAGTGACATGCAAAATGGAGTTTCAAATAATAATAATAATCATTAAAAAATATCAATTGCATATCAAATACAATCTAAATAAAAATTGAATGCCTCTTTTCTATTTTGCAGCCTTCTGAGGTAAATATCAACATTAACTTTTTCCACAGGCTAATAAATTTGAAAATAAAATAACAATGAATAAAACAACCATTCAGGACTTTAAACTGCTCAGTTTGCAACACACTGATCTAATTTGATGTGCCCAAGCCAGATACCTGGCATCTTTTTTTAGATGCTAGTTCTTTAATGTCGGGGCTCAGGCTTTGAGCTGAGGCAACTTTCATTATCGAACGAAGGTGTTCAACAGTCATATCTCGTACACCCAATTCTAACATCATTCACACCCAGTCACAAGAAATGTGCAGCTTCAGCACGCATACACAAATGAATGCAACGCATACTTCATCAACAGCGATACAGGTTACACTGAGAGTGCCAGTATAAAAAACTTTAACACTGTTGGAAATATACGCCACACTGTGAACCCACACCAAACAAAAATAAAAAACACTTTTCAGGAGAACATCCGCACCGTAACATAACATAAACACAAAAGAACAAATACCCAGAATCTTTTGCAGCACTAACTCTTTCGGGACGCTACAAAATACACCCCCGCTACCACCAAACCCCCCCCCCCCACACACACACACACCTTGTAGCGTCCCGGAAGATTTAGTGCTACAAAGGGTTCCGGGTATTTGTTCTGTTGTGTTTATGTTGTGTTACGGTGCGGATGTTCTCCCGAAATGTGTTTGTCATTCTTGTTTGGTGTGGATTCACAGTGTGGCGTATATTGCTAAAAGTGTTAAAGTTTTTTATTTGGCTACCGTCAGTGTAACCTGTATCGCTGTTGATGAAGTATGCGTTGCATTCAATTGTGTGTGGGTGCAGAAGCTGCACTGACATGAAACTGGGCCGGCACTTGTATGACAAGCTGAAAAAAAGAAAAAAAAATTTGTGAGGAGTGCTGGATTCACTCCCGGGAGGGTTGGCAAGTATTAGAAGTTGCGGTGAATGCGGTGTTACCGCGGCACTGCCGGAATGTATAATCGACGGTCCAGCTTTAGTGTTAATTTGATATTGCCTCAAGGGCCAAGTCAAATTACACGTTGGGCCAAATTTGGCCCACGGGCCAGAGTTTGACACCCATGACCTTCACTGTAAAAAATTACTGTAAAAATAAAAAATAAAATTACAGTTATATACTCCATCCATCCATCCATTTTCTACCGCTTATTCCCTTCGGGGTCGCGGGGGGCGCTGGAGCCTATCTCAGCTACAATCAGGCGGAAGGCGGGGTACACCCTGGACAAGTCGCCACCTCATCGCAGGGCCAACACAGATAGACAGACAACATTCACACTCACATTCACACACTAGGGCCAATTTAGTGTTGCCAATCAACCTATCATGTTCTTCTTAAATGCAGTTAAGTACTGTAAATTTTGTTGCATTTTTCAAAAAATATCGACCAGCAGTAAGTAACTGTAAAACCTACAGTGTAATTCAGTATTTTTCAGACTTGTTTCTTGGGTCCGCCCACAATTCGTCCAACCGAGCTTCATTTCACCTGGCCGACCCTGCTACATCCATCCTACTGCATCTTGTGTTTTTGATAACAAGGTAAGAGTCACTTGTACCTTGATGTGTCATTTTCTGTTTGAATTACTTTATATATATATTTATAAAGTCCGAAATGACATAGCGTCACAGTCAGCATCACAGACACTATCGTTGACCACGCGCATGTACCGCCGCATGCTAGCTAGCTAAGTTTTCTTCTTTTTTGTCATAGTCATCATAAAAGATGATAACTTGCAACATATGTGCTACGACTTGCAGCAATGTATTTGCGTATGTTAGACACATGCGAAGTCATAGTTGTATGCCTAATGCATCGTTTAAGTGTGCTTTCCCTAAATGCACAAGAGTTTTTTCCAACTTCTCAGCCTTCAAAACTCACAGCCGTCGTCATAAATATGGCAAGAGTAGGACTGATATGTATAGCGCAGAAGGTTTACCTTGTAATATTGTCTCATGTAGCGCAAAGTGCGATGATATATGGGCCTTTCTCCTGCATTTGAAAAGTCATATTACCGAAGGTAGGACAGTTGCGTGCCCCTTCAGTCAATGTGAAAAAAGATTTACAGTTAAGTCTACTTTCACATCGCACGTGTCAAGGAAGCACTACGGCTACACTGAACGAAGTTTGACTTGATCAACAGCAAATCCAAGCAGCTCTTGTGTTATTAACACTGATGATGACTATTGTGATATGCAACTTGAGAATTCAGGATATTCCTGTTATGAAGACATGGAGGTCTACTTGCATTAAAAAAATGTTCACAGCACTGAAAAAAGGTTGAGAACCACTGCCTTAGGACAGTGGTTCTCAACCTTTTTTCAGTGATGTACCCCTGTGAACATTTTTTAACTTCAAGTACCCCCTAATCAGAGTAAAGCATTTTTGGTTGAAAAAAAGAGATAAAGAAGTAAAATACAGCACTATGTCATCAGTTTCTGATTTATTAAATTGTATAACAGTGCAAAATATTGCTCATTTGTTGTGGTCTTTCTTGAACTATTTGGAAAAAAAGATATAAAAATAACTAAAAACTTGTTGAAAAATAACCAAGTGATTCAATTCTAAATAAAGATTTTTACACATAGAAGTAATCAACTTAAAGTGCCCTCTTTGGGGATTGTAATAGAGATCCATCTGGATTCATGAACTTCATTCTCAACATTTCTTCACAAAAAAAGAAATCTTTAACATCAATATTTATGGAACATGTCCACTACGCTTTAACCAAGCCTCCATTGTTTTCTACATGGATAGTTGATTGACAGTTGGTGCCGTGTGGCACCGCCAGGTAGGGTCAAACCATCATGGCATGGGGGAAACTCTGGCTTTATGGTAATGAATGGAATAGCCTACTTGATTAGTTGTTCAGTTTATGAACTTACATTCATATTTTGTCGAAGTATTATTCAATAAATATATTTATAACGGATTTTTGAATTGTTGCTATTTTTAGAATATTAAAAAAAAATCTCACATACCCCTTGGCATATCTTCAAGTACCCCCAGGAGTACGCGTACCCCCATTTGAGAACCACTGCCTTAGGAGACTAGATGTAAACAGAGGAAAGAGAGAGCGAGTGAGGTGGCCATTCCAAATACTTTTAAAATGCTACCCATATTGGATACTGTTTAGGAACATAAACTGCATTTCTTGACTGTACCAGTTGCTGGTGACAAAGTCACAATAAAACGTTGGATGATCAGCATGGAAGGTGATGTCATCTGCAAAGGCGTCCAACCTAGCTTAATCTCAGGGCTTGCTGCCCTTCTTGCCACCTACTATGTGTTCAACTTGGAATACCAAGAGGAAGGTCCTCGGACATTGGAATTTTTTCAAAGGTAAATCCTCTTGATACTGTTAAAATACTGTTAGGATATTTTATTTTATATTTCTCACCTCTGTTCAGGAATTTGACTTGTCATTTCCCCAATTTGGTGCCTTAAATCAATGACTCTTCTGTTCCTTTGTGGAACTTCTTATTAGGGACCGACGCACCAGTTTGACTCTAGGATACAGAGAAGGTAGGTAATGTGCAGGTAAAGATATGTTGACTGGGTCAAAGAAGGAAGCACCTGTTTGACCCCAGGATGCAGAAAAAGTAAGTAATTTGCAGGTAAAGATATGTTGACTGGATGATGGCAGGAAGCACCAGCTTGACCCGAGAATGCAGAGCAAGTAGGTAATGTGCGGGTGAAGATATGTTGAATGGGTAAAGGCAGGAAGCACCAGTGTGACCCCACTATGCAGACAAGGCAGGTAATGTGCGGGTGAAGGTATGTTGTATGGTGAAAGAAAGAAGCACCAGTGTGACCCAAGGATGCAGGGAAGGTAGGTATGTGCAGGTAAAGATATGTTGAATGGGTGAAGGCAGGAAACACCAGCTAGACGCCAGGATACAGAGAAGGTAGGTAATGTGCAGGTAAAGATATGTTGAATGGGTAAAGGTAGAAAGCACCAGCGTGACCACACTATGCAGAGAAGGTAGGTAATGTGCAGGTAAAGATATGTTGAATGGGTAAAGGCAAGAAGCACCAGTGTGACCCCAGGATGCAGAGAAGATAGGTAATGAGCAGGTAACAATATGTTAAATGGGTGAAAGCAGGAAACATCAGCGTAAATACACGGTCCCGTAGATGGAGAGAAAACATAAATAGAGAGAGGGATTGGGGAGGCTTTAGCATTGTCTTCCTCTCTGAATTTGTCTTAATGGGTTTTAGAGCATTCACTCATCTACAGCTGTGGTTATGGTATAGGCTCACATATATCCTAAAATTGATATTAATATGTGTGCATATTCCTAAATAACAATGTGAGGGGGGTTCTGTATCGACTGAAAGTAATCTTCAATCACAACATAATATCTAATATGCTTTCTCTCTTTTTTAGGCGATTCATTGGCGTTAACCCTGAGAGGGGAACAAAGGCTAGCCAGGGAAAGGTGGTGTCCAAGAAGACCGGGAAGCTGGTCCAGAAAAAGGCAGCAACTGTAAATCCTCACGTAGCCACCCTTATAAAACATCTCACAGACTTTGAGTGGGGCTTTATGTAGCCGACAACTAAACACTGGACTCGTGTTCAGTGTTTTGTCTCCAGTTAGAAATTAAGTGGACATGTTATAAATGTTAAAATGCTTTACTGAAAATAAGAAGAATGCACTAAATGTACATTGAATGTATTTGATGCACTTTAAAATAATTGGTTAATAAAAACATAATCTTGCAAGGCCATTTCTCCAGTCATTTTTATGCCAGCAGATTGCAGGGGTTTTGATTTTGAAAAATTTAAAGTTCAACTCATTAACTTCTAGTGGCATTATACTGTAAAGCTCATTACTCAGACGGCTTACAATTATTTTACTGTAATTAACTGTTAATGGATATTACAGTAGATACACTAAAATAACAGTGTAATGCCGCTAAACAGATGACAGTATTATGCTGTGAAGCGTATATTTGATACAGCACAGTACTGTGATACTTTTTAAAGTAATAAACTGTAGTGATAAATCACAGTATGTGTGCTGTAGAAAAACAGTTTCATACTGGAACCATTAGCTGCCAGTAGGTTACTGTAATTAAACGGTGAAAATTCTTACAGTAAGGGAAAGACCCGCCACCCAGCGGAGAAAACTCATTTCGGCCACTTGTACCCGTGATCTTGTCCTTTCGGTCATAACCCAAAGCTCATGACCATAGGTGAGGATGGGAACGTAGATTGACCGGTAAATTGAGAGCTTTTCCTTCTGGCGCAGCTCCTTCTTACCACAACGAATCGATATAGCGTCCTCATTGCTGAAGACGCCGCACCGATCAGCCTGTGCATCTCACGATCCACTCTTCCCTCACTCATGAACAAGACTCCTGGTACTTGAACTCATCCACTTGGGGCAAGATCTCCTGCCCAACCTCGAGATGGCACTCCACCCTTTCCCGGGCGAGAACCTTGGACTTGGAGGTGCTGATTCTCATCCCAGTCGCTTCACACTCGGCTGCGAACCAATCCAATGAGAGCTGAAGATCCTGGCCAGTTAAAGCCATAAGGACCACATCATCTGCAAAAAGGAGAGACCTAATCCTGCAGCCACCAAACCGGATCCCCTCAACGCCATGACTGCGCCTAGAAATTCTGTCCATAAAATGTATGAACACATTTGGTGACAAAGGGCAGCCAACACGAGGGTTGGACTCCGGTCCAACCCTCACTGGAAAGGGGTCCGACTTACTGCTGGCAATGCGGACCAAGCTCTGACACTGATCATACAGGGAGCGACCCGCCACAATCAGACATGCCGATACCCCATACTCTCTGAGCACTCCCCACAGGACTTCCCGGGGTGGCCACGGTCGAATGTCTTCTCCAAGTCCACAAAGCACATGTAGACTGGTTGGACAAACTCCCATGCACACTCAAGGACCCTGCCGAGAGTATAGATCTGGTCTACCGTTCCACGACCAGGACGAAAACCACAGTGTTCGTCCTGGATCCGAGGTTCCTCCTCTCCAGTACACATGAATAGACCTTACCGGGAAGGCTGAGGAGTGTGATCTACGATAGTTGGAACACACCCTCCGGTTCCCCTTCTTAAAGAGAGGAACCACCACCCTGGTCTGCCAATCCAGAGGTACCGCCCCTGATGTCCACGCGATGTTGCAGAGTCTTGTCAACTAAAACAGCCCCACAGCATCCAGAGCCTTAAGGAACTCCGGACGGAGCTCATCCACCCCCGGGGCCTTGCCACCGAGGAGCTTTTTAACTACCTTGGCAACCTCAGCCCCAGAAATAGGAGAGCCCACCACAGATTCCCCAGACACTGCTTGGCCTGTCGGTATGCCCGCTGCCTCTGGAGTCCCATGAGCCAAAAGGACCAGATAAGCTCTTTCTTCAGCTTGACGGCATCCCACACTGCTGGTGGCCACACACCCGTCACCCAACCCGAAAGCGGAGGGAAGCTACCATCTCGTCTTCTGGGTTAAGTCCAACGTGCAGGCTTTGAGCCGGGGGGAAACAAGAATTGCCAACCCAGCCTCTCATTACTTGCAACGCCAGAGTGGAAGAGAGTCCAACCCCTCTTGAGAGAACAGGTTCCAGAGCCCTTGCTGTGCGTCGAAGTGAGTCCAGCTTTATCTAGCCGGGAACTTCTCCACCTCGCGAGGTGACGTTCCACGTCCCAAGAGCGAGCTTATGTAGCCGATAATCGGACCGCCAAGTGCCCTGCCTTCGGCTTCCGCCCAGCTAACACTGCACCCGACCTCTATGACCCAGCCCATGAGTGGTGAGCCTATTGCAGGGGGGACCCACGTTGCCTCTTCGAGCTGGGCCCCATGGGCACCAGTCGCTCGCCATCGTGCCCCACCTCTGGGCCTGGCTCCACAGGGGAGCCACGGTGACCCGCGTCCGGGCGAGAAAATATCTAGGTCCTCGATTTGTACTTTTCATAAAGGTCTTTGAGCTGCTCTTTGTCTGATTCCTCACCTAGGACCTGTTTGTCTTGGGGGACCCTACCAGGGGGCATAGAAGCCCCCGGACAACATAGCTCCTAGGATCAGTGGGACACGCAAACCACAAAGGTGGCGGCTCAGAAAGCAGGTTATATAAACATAACTCCAAAACCAAACATGCAAGATGTCTAAACATGCCTTTGATATTGTATCAATGTGAGTTTTACTAGAATCGGTTGTTTTTTTAAGGCTTGCAAACACAAAAAGTTTTTTTTACTCAATATGACAGTAAGTTCTTAAAATGCTGAGATAATGTGAAAAAAGCAATACAAATGTATTCCAACATGATTCCTAAACCAAACATGCAAAATGTCTAAAAATGCCTGTAATATTGAATCCATGTGAGTTTTACTAGAATCATTTGTTTTTGTAAGGTTTGCAAATACAAAAATTGAGTTTTACTACAGACACAAGTTAGTTTTTTTACTCATTATAACAGTATAGATGTCATACTATATATTAAAGTTATATAAACATAACTCCAAAACCAAACGTGCATTATGTCCAAAATTGCCTGTACTATTGTATAGATGTGAGTTTTACTAGAATCAGGTTTGCAAATACAAAAATTGGGTTTTATGACAGTATACTGTCACACTCAATATGACAGTATAACTGTCATACTAAATCCATCCATTTTCTTCCGCTTATCCGAGGTCGGGTTGCGGGGGCAGCAGCCTAAGCAGAGAGCCCAGACTTCCCTCTCCCCAGCCACTTCGTCCAGCTCTTCTCGGGGGATCCCGAGGCGTTCCCAGGCCATAGTCTTTCCAATGTATCCTAGGTCTTCCCCATGGCCTCCTGCCGTTCGGACCTAGGGAGGCGTTCGGGTGGCATCCTGAGCAGATGCCCGAACCACCTCATCTGGCTCCTCTCAATGTGGAGGAGCAGCGGCTTTACACTGAGTTCCTCCCAGATGACAGAGCTTCTCACCCTATCTCTAAGGGAGAGACCCACCACCCGGCGGAGGAAACTCATTTCGGCCGCTTGTACCCGTGACCTTGTCCTTTCGGTCATAACCCAAAGCTCATGACCATAGGTGAGGATGGGAACGTTGATCGACCGGTAAATTGAAAGCTTTTCCTTCTGGCTCAGCTCCTTCTTCACCACAACAGATCGATATAGCGTCCTCATTACTGAAGACGCCGCACCGATCCGCCTGTAGATCTCACAATCCACTCTATCCTCACTCGTGAACAAGACTCTTAGGTACTTGAACTCCTTCACTTGGGGCAAGATCTCTTTCCCAACCTCGAGATGGCACTCCACCCTTTCCCGGGCGAGAACCATGGACTCGGACTTGGAGGTGCTGATTCTCATCCCAGTCGCTTCACTGCGAACCGATCCAATGAAAGCTGAAGATCTTGGCCAGTTGAAGCCATCAGGACCACATCATCTGCAAAAAGCAGAGACCTAATCCTGCAGCCACCAAACCAGGCGCAGTCATGGCGTTGAGCAGATCCTCAAAGCCATGACTGCGCCTAGATATTCTGTCCATTAAAGTTATGAACAGAATCGGTGACAAAGGGCAGCCTTTGCTGAGTCCAACCCTCACTGGAAAGGGGTCCGACATACTGCCGGCAATGCGGACCAAGCTCTGACACTGATCATACAGGGAAACACCCGCCACAATCAGACATGCCGATACTCCATACTCTCTGAGCACTCCCCACAGGATTTACCGGGGGCCAAGGTCGAATGTCTTCTCCAAGTCCACAAAACTTATGTAGACTGGTTGGGCAAACTCCCATGCACACTCAAGGACCCTGCCGAGAGTATAGAGCTGGTCTACCGTTCCACGACCAGGACGAAAACCACACTGTTCGTCCTGGATCCGAGGTTCCTCTCTCCAGTACACATGAATAGACCTTACCGGGAAGGCTGAGGAGTGTGATCTACGATAGTTGGAACACACCCTCCGGTCCCCTTCTTAAAGAGAGGAACCACCACCCCGGTCTGCCAATCCAGAGGTACCGCCCCCGATGTAGACGCAATGTTGCAGAGTCTTGTCAACCAAGACTGCCCCACAGCATCCAGAGCCTTAAGGAACTCCGGACGGAGCTCATACCCCTGGGGCCTTGCCACCGAGGAGCTTTTTAACTACCTTGGCAACCTCAGCCCCAGAAATAGGAGAGCCCACCACAGACTTCCCAGGCACTGTTTCCTCATAGGAAGACGTGTTGGTGGGACTGAGGAGGTCTCGCTTGGCCTGTCGGTATGCCCACTGCCTCTGGAGTCCCATGAGCCAAAAGGACCCGGTGGCTCTTTCTTCAGCTTGACAGCATCCCTCACTACTGGTGGATTACCGCCACGACAGGCACCAAACACCTTGCGGCCACAGCTTCAATCAGCTGGCTCAACAAGAGAGGAACGGAACATGGTCCACTCAGACTCAATGTCCAGCACCTCCCTCGTGACATGTTCAAAGTTCGTCCGGACATGTTCAAAGTTCTTCAGGAGACTCTGCTAGGTGTTCCCAGCAGACCCTTACAATGCGTTTGGGCCTGCCAGGTCTGACCGGCATCCTCCCCTACCATCGGAGCCAGCTGGTTGGTAGAAAGCTCTGCCCCTCTCTTCACCGAGTGTCCAAAACATGAGGCCGCAAATCCCATGACACAACTACAAAGTCAATCATGCGGCCGAGGGTGTCCTTGTGCCAAGTGCACATATGGACACCCTTATGTTTGTAACAAAGCACCACTTGGGTTCAGATCCGGGTGGCCATTTTTCCCAATCACGACTCTCCAGGTTTCACTGTCGTTGCCAACATAGCGTTGAAGTCCACCAGCAGAACAAGGGAATCACCTTAGGGAGCACTCTCCAGTACTCCCTCAAGGGAATCCAAAAAGAGTTGGTACTCTGAGCTGCTGTTTGGTGGGTAAACACAAACAACAGTCAGGACCCGTCACCCAACCCGAAGGCTGTAGGAAGTTTCCATCTCGTCTATTGGGTTTAAAGTCCAACGTGCAGGCTTTGAGCCGGGGGGCAACAAGAATTGCCACCCCAGCCTCTCATTAGTTGCAACGCCAGTGTGGAATCTCTTCCACTCTGGCGTTGCAAGTAATGAAAGTTCAGCTCAGTCCAGCCCCTCTGAGAGAACAGGTTCCAGAGCCCTTGCTGTGAGTCCAACTATATCTAGCCGGGAACGTCTCCACCTCAAGCACCAGCTCAGGCTCCTTCCCTCCCAGCGAGGTGACGTTCCATGTCCCAAGAGCGAGCTTATGTAGCCGATAATCGGACCACCAAGTGCCCTGCCTTCGGCTGCCGCCCAGCTCACACTGCACCCTCTATGACCCAGCCCATGAGTGGTGAGCCCTGGAGGGGGGATCCACGTTGCCTCTTCGAGCTGAGCACGGCTGGGCCCCATGGGGACAGGCCCGACAATCGCCATCGTGCCACACCTCTGGGCCTGGCTCCACAGGGGAGCCACGGTGACCTGCGTCCGGGCGAGAAAAAATCTAGGTCCTCAATTGTACTTTTAATAAAGGTCTTTGAGCTGCGCTATGTCTGATCCCTCACCTAGGACCTGTTTGTCTTGGGAGACCATAGAAGCCCCCGGACAACATAGTTCCTGGATCAGTGGGACACGCAAACCATAAAGGTGGCGGCTCAGAAAGCAGGTTATATAAATATAACTCCAAAACCAAACATGCAATAAGTCTAAACATGCCTGTAATATTGTATCAATGTGAGTTTTCCTAGAATCGGTTGTTTTTGTAAGGTTTGCAAATACAAAAATTAGGTTTTACTCACAATGACAAAATCACACTCAATATGACAGTTATTTAAACATAACTCATAAACCACACAAAAAAATGGCTAATAATGCCTGAAATAATGAATCATTGGGAGTTTTACTGAGTTTTACATTTTGCAAACACAAAAAGTAGTTTTTTACTTGACTTTAAAGTTCTTAGAACCCTGAGATAATGGGAAAAAAGCAATAAAAATGTATTTAAACCTAACTCCTAAATAACACATGCAAAATGGCTATTAATGCCTAGGGAGACATGTAACGTTGTTAGTTTAAAAAAATGATCTTTTGTAAAGATATCAAAGACACAAGCTAGTTTTTTTTTATTCAATATGACAGTATAACAGTCATACTAAATATGAAAGTTATATAAACATAACTCCAAAACCAAACATGTGTCATGTCTAAAAATGCCTGTAATAATGTATTTATGTGAGTTTGTAAGGTTTGCAAAAACAAAAAGTAGTTTTTTACTCAATATGAAAGTAATGTTCTTAGAATCCTGAGATAATGCGAAAAAAGCAATACAAATGTATTCAAACACAAATTTTAAACCAAACATGTAAAATGTCTAAAAATGCCTGTAATATTGAATCTATATAAGTTTTACTAGAATCAATTGTTTTTGTAAGGTTTGCAAATACAAAAATTAGGTTTTACACATAATGACATTAAAACTGTAACACTCAATATGACAATTATTTATTTATAACTCCTAACCACACATGAAACATGTCTAATAATGCGTGAAAAAATGTATCTTTGTGAGTGTTACTAGAAACATTTTCTTTTGTAAGGTTTGCAAAGACAGGTTAGTTTTTTTTACTCAATATGACAGTATAACTGCCACACTCAATATGACAGTTATTTAAACATAACTCTTAAACTACACATGAAAAATGACTAACAATGCCTGAAATAATGCATTCTTGTAAGTTTTACTCGAAACATATGCTTTTTTAAGGCTTGCAAACACAACAATTGTTTTTTTACTCAATATGACAGTAATGTTCTAAAATTCTGAGATAATACGAACAAATTAATAAAAATGATTCCAACATAATTCCTAAACCAAACATGCAAAATGTCTAAAAATGTCTGTAATATTGAATCCATGTGAGTTTTACTAGATTTAAATGATTTTGTAAGGTTTGCAAATACATAAATTAGGTTTTACTTACTATGTCATAACGGACAGTATATGACAGTTATTTAACCATAACTCAAACCACACATGAAAAATGGCTAATAATGCCTGAAATAATGCATCCTTGGCCGTTTTACTCGAAACACATGCTTTTTTAAATCTTGCAAACACAAAAAGTAGTTTTTTACTCAATATGAAAGTAATGTTCTTAAAATCCTGAGATAATGCGAAAAAAGCAATAAAAATGTATTTAAACATTACTCCTAAACAACATATGCAAAATGGCTAATAATGCCTGGAAAAATGTATCTTTTTTAGTTTTACTGGAAAAATGATCTTTTGTAAAGTTTGCAAAGACACAAGCCATTTTTTTTTAATTCAATATATTGAATAAAAAAAACAACAAGCCATATTGAATAAAAAAAAACTGGCTTGTGTCTTTGCAAACTTTACAAAAGATAATTTTTCCAAATGAATTAAGAAATGTATCTTTGTGCACAAAGATACATTTCTTAATTCATTTTTAGACATTTTGCATGTTTGGTTTAGGAATTATGATGAAATACATTTGTATGGCTTTTTTCGCATTATCTCAGGATTCTAAGAACTTTATTGTCATATTGAGTAAAAAAGTACTTTTTGTGTTTTCAAGCCTTAAAAAAGCATATGTTTCCAGCAAAACTCACAAGAATGCATTATTTGAGGCATTATTAGCCATTTTTCATGTGTAGTTTAGGAGTTATGTTTAAATAACTTACATATTGAGCGTGGCAGTTATACTGTCATATTGAGTAAAAACAAAAAACTTTTCTGTTTGCAAACCTTACAAAATAAATTTCTAGTAAAACTCACAAAGATACATTTCTTAAATCATTATTAGACATTTTTATGTGTGGTTTCATATTGAGTGTGGCAGTTATACTGTCATGTGTAAAACCTAATTTTTGTATTTGCAAACCTTACAAAAGCAACTGATTCTAGTGAAACGCACATGGATTCAATATTACAGGCATTTTTAGACATTTTGCATGTTTGGTTTAGGAGTTGTGTTTGAATCATTTTTTATTGCTTTTTTCGCATTATCTCACACTGTAAGAAATTTCACCATTTAATTACAGTAACCTACTGGCAGCTAATGGTTCCAGTAGAAAACTGTTTTTAAAAACTGCTATGCAAATGTATTCATACTGCATAGCCGTTTTTAAAAACAGTTTTTAACTGGAACCAGTAGGTTACTTTAATTAAATGGTGAAATTCTGTTGTTAGGGAGTTTTTGACGTGGCGACTTGAATTGTAATGGAGCTGTCCAGCTCTTGTCTGTGTCCTTTTGTAGTCCTTCTTCCATTTTTTTCAAGAAGGCTTTGTCCTGAATGGAGGGTGCGATGTAATTGTCATGTCTGGTTTGTTTGAACACATTACATCCTAAATGATCAGGTTCACAAGCGCTATCCACAAGTTGAGTGCTGAAGCTGAATGGAACTTGTATCTCACAATGTCTCGCTATAACATTAAATACATTGGGGCATGGCTCAAACATTGTATGACGCCCCTTCTCAGTTGTATTTGTGAACAGCGTCTTCACAGCGAGAGTTTTGTGGACATCACCTAAACACACGTTTCCTACTATGACCCACCCGAGGTCCAATTTTTGTGCATAGGGTGCGTTGTTAGGGCCACTTATCTGTTTATGGACTTTGTGAACTCTAATAACATCCCGTCCGAGAAGCATGAGTATAGGGGCATTAGAGCCAGGTCAGGGATAAGGTGAGCTACTGACTTTAGGTGACTGTGTTGCATAATTGCACTGGGTGTGGGAATTGCATCTCTATCGTTTGGGATATTTATACATTCAATGAGGCTAGGCAATGGGATGTGGACTGAACCATCCAAGGCTGCCACTACATATCCTGTAGCTCTCCTGCCCATTGCTTTTTTAGTACCAGCACATGTCCTTAGTGAGTAAGGGGAACTAGGGCCACGGTCATTGAACAATTGAAAAAACTCAGGACATACTAACGACCTGTTACTTTGTTCATCATGGATGGCATAGAGCCTTACTGCTTGTTCAGGATGGCCTGCTGGGTACACTTTAACAAGACGAATTTTAGAGCAGGATCTGCCTGCTTCGCTCACGCCACAAACCTGTGTGCACTTGGACGTGATCTCATCCGACTTAGCGGAGTCACTCTCCATACTCTGCTGCAGGTTCAGTTTATTTAAACCAGGGTGCTGGTCCTGGGTGCAGAGCAGTGCAGTGTTTTTCATCAAGACACTCAGAGAACTGTATCTTGACCATACAGTTTTTTGCATTGTGTGTAGATGAAGAACAGCATTTGAAGCAACTGTGGTTCTCTTTTATGAATGGTTTTCGAACATCGAGTGTTTTCATTCGAAATGATCTGCACTTCGAGAAGGGCTGAGGTTTCATGTGAATTGGGCAAAGCTTGTCGCTGTTAACAGCTTTGTTTGCCCTTTTTTGTGTATCTAAATTGTAATGGGAGACAACATCAGTTTTGTGCACTGAAATTTATTTTTGTTTATATGCTCTCAAAGGCAGTTTGTCGAGTTTGGGTACGTCACGGAACGATGTAAAGTTAAAGCTTGGGTCATTTCTTGAGTTAGCTTCTCGCGTTACAAAGTCTACAAAAACATTGAATGGTGGGAAGGGGACACGTTGTGTGCATTTGTATTTAGCTCCTACTGTGGTCCACCTTTCTTGCAAATTGAAGGGAAGTTTCTGCACAATTGGATTTATTCCTCTTGCGGTATCCAAAAACGCAAGACCAGGAAGATCTCCTTCAGCTTTAGCACTCTGCATTTCCATGAGCAGGTCACTAAACTTCCTTAGTTTGTGTAATCTTTGGATGTGATTTGGGGGAACATATAAATTATTTTGAAGAGTGTATCCTCAATCACTTCAGCTGAGCCATAACATTGCTCAAGCCTGTCCCACATCATATTGAGACCTTTGGTTGGGTTGTTAATGTGTATGGCTCTAATTTGTTCTATGTGTTCAGAGGATTCTTTGCCAAGCCACTTTAACATCAAGTCCATCTCCTCACTTGTTGGTAAATCTAATCCATTTATTGCATTTTTAAAGGAGCGTTTCCAAGCTCTGAAATTTTGAGGCTTGTCGATAAATTGCCGTAGTCCTGTTGCTACTATTTCCCGGCGAGCAAAGTATCGAATGAAGTCACTCACATTAGAGATTTAGGCTCTTGGCATGAAGGCCGGACTTTGATTGATTGATTGAGACTTTTATTAGTAAGTTGCACAGTGAAGTACATATTCCGTACAATTGACCACTAAATGGTAACACCCGAATAAGTTTTTCAACTTGTTTAAGTCAGGGTCCACTTAAATTGATTCATGATGCAGATATACACTACCAGATATATACTATTATCATAATACAGTCATCACAAAAAATAATCACATTGAATTATTTACATTATTTACAATCCGGGGTGTGGAGGGGGAGGGGGGTGTTAGGTTTGGTTGTTATCATCAGTCATCAACAATTGAGAACAGAGAAATGGATATTGGTACAGTGTAGGTCTGACTTGGTAGGATATGTACAGCAAGTAGTGGACATAGAGAGAGCGAGAGAGGCACTGAGAGAGATAGAGAGAGAGAGAGATCAGAAGGCATAAGAAAAAGTATCTGCATTTGATTGTTTACATTTGATTATTAACAATGGTGTTAGTTTAGGGTTGTAGCTGCCTGGAGGTGTACTTTTATTGCGGTTTTGAAGGAGGATAGAGATGCCCTTTCTTATACCTGTTGGGAGCGCATTCCACATTGATGTGGCATAGAAAGAGAATGAGTTAAGACCTTTGTTAGATCGGAATCTGGGTTTAACGTGGTCAGTGGAGCTCCCCCTGGTGTTGTGGTTATGGCGGTCATTTACGTTAAGGAAGTAGTTTGACATGTACTTCGGTATCAGGGAGGTGTAGCGGATTTTATAGACTAGGCTCAGTGCAAGTTGTTTTACTCTGTCCTCCACCCTGAGCCAGCCCACTTCGGAGAAGTGGGTAGGAGTGAGGTGGGATCTGGGGTGGAGGTCTAGAAGTAATCTGACTGGCTTGTTCTGGGATGTTTGGAGTTTAGATTTGAGGGTTTTGGAGGTGCTAGGGTACCAGGAGGTGCATGCGTAATCCAAAAAGGGTTGACGAGAGTTTCCGCCAGAATCCTGATGGTGCTTTTGTTGACCAGAGAGGAGATTCTATAGAGAAATCTCGTTTGTTGGTTGACCTTTTTGATTACCTTGGTTGCCATTTTATCGCAGGAAAGATTAGCCTCTAGAATGGAACCTAGGTAGGTGACCTCATCCTTCCTGGTGATAAAAATGACACCCACTTTTATAGTGAAGTCATTGACTTTCTTAAGGTTGATGTGGGACCCAAACAGGAGCCAGGTTCAGCACTGAGGATTTTCTCCACCTGTGACTTGTCCCTGTCTGATACCAGCAAACAAGAACAATTCACAGTCGCATGCCGATGACAAGTCGTTTATGTATATTAGGAACAGTAAAGGCCCCAATATACTGCCTTGAAGGACTCCACAGCTCACTGAGAGGGGGGGGGGACAAGGTGCCGTTCACCTCTACCACCTGTTCTCTCCCCTCAAGTAAGATTGCATCCAGCTCGATGAGGTTTTGTTAAATCCGATTGCTCTGAGCTTATCCAACAGTATAGCGTGGTGAACGGTGTCAAATGCCTTCTGAAGGTCCAGAATGACCATGCCGCAGTATTTGCCCGCATCCACCTCATGTTTGATTTGGTCGGTCAGATAGAGAAGGCATTTGTCAGTGGAGTGGTTAGTTCTGAAGCCGGATTGGAATTTGTATATGAGTTTATTAGTGGCAAGGCAACTATCGACCTGTTCATAAACTATTTTTTCCATTACTTTCGAAATGGAACTGAGAATAGAAACAGGTCGGTAGTTGCCAGATTCCAATTTGCTTCCTTTTTCAAAGAGGGGAGTTACTCTTGCTATATTTAAATCTTTTTGTACTTGGCCGTGTGAAATGGAGAGGTTTATTATGTGCGTGATGATTGGGGCAATGATGGAGGAAGAGTCCCTGAGGAATCTGAAGGGAATATTATCAAGGCCGGTGGCCTTGTTTGGGTGGAGCGCGCTCAATTTTTTAAGCACCTCATCAGCTGTGACAATTTCTAATTTGAAATCATTGTTGGATACTTCTAGCTTTCTGTAGAAGGCTTTAATGTGTTCTACACCAAAGCGACCAGAGTGGTGAGACAGCTTGTTGACAATCTTGTGCTTTTTCCTTCCAAACCCTAGTGGATATGCCACTTCAAAGGAATCTTGATAAAGAATTATGCCTAAGGGTGCCATCCCACAAATCCTGAATAACATTATCAGGTTGGATTCTAGTTTTTACTTGCTGTATTTGACTTTAAGGATAACAGTGACTCAATGGTGTTTTTCACTGGCACATATTGTAGAAAACTTTCTTTGCCTGATTCATTCTGACCAAGACAAATTGGGAGTGGCTCCACATATTTAAAGTTACAAGAGACTCTGATTGCACGGGACTTACCTTGTTATCAAAAACACACCTGTAGGATGGATTTAGCTGCGGCGGCCAGGTGGCAGCAGGTTATCGCTCGTCCATCCATCGGTACTTGGGCTTCTATGCCCCCTGGTAGGGTCTCCCAGACAAACAGGTCCTAGGTGAGGGATCAGGAAAAAAAGCAGCTCAAAGACCTTTAGGAGAAGTACAAATCGAGGACCTAGATTTTTCCTCGCCAGGACGCGGGTCACCGGGGCTCCCCTCTGGAGCCAGGCCCAGAGGTGGGGCACGATGGCGAGCGCCTGGTGGCCGGGCCTGTCCCCATGGGACTCAGGCTCAGCTCGAAGAGGCAATGTGGGTCCCCCTCCAATGGGCTCACCACTCATGGGCTGGGTCATAGAGGTTGGGTGCAGTGTGAGCTGGGCAGCAGCCGAAGGCAGGGCACTTGGCGGTCCAATCATCGGCGACATAAGCTAGCTCTTGAGACGTGGAATGTCACCTCGCTGGGAGGGAAGGAGAAGTTCCGGCTAGATATAGTTGGACTCACTTCTACGCACAGCAAGGGCTCTGGAACCTGTTCTCTCTGGGGCCGGACTCTCTTCCACTCTGGCATTGCAAGCAATGAGAGGCGACAGGCTGGGGTGGCAATTCTTGTTGCCCCGCCGGCTCAAAGCCTGCACGTTGGACTTTAACACAGTAGACGAGATGGTAGCTTCCCTCCACCTTCGGGTTGGGGGACGGGTCCTGACTGTTGTTTGTGTTTACGCACCAAACAGCAGCTCAGAGTACCCACTTCTTTGGATTCCCTTGAGGGAGTACTGGAGAGTGCTCCCTCGGGTGATTCCCTTGTTCTGCTGGGGGGCTTCAACGCTCATGTTGGCAACGACAGTGAAACCTGGAGAGGCGTGATTGGGAAAAATGGCCACCCGGATGTGAACTCAAGTGGTGCTTTGTTATTGGACTTTTGTACTCATCACGGATTGTCCATAACAAACACAATGTTCAAACATAAGGGTGTCCATATGTGCACTTGGCACCAGGACACCCTCGGCCGCAGATCCATGATTGACTTTGTAGTTGTGTCATCGGATTTGCGGCCTCATGTTTTGGACACTCGGGTGACGAGAGGGGCAGAGCTTTCTACCGATCACCACCTGGTGGTGAGCTGGCTCCGATGGTGGGGGAGGATGCCGGACAGACCTGGCAGGCCCAAATACATTGTGAGGGTCTGCTGGGAACGCCTAGCAGAGTCTCCTGTCAGAGAGAGTTTCAATTCCCACCTCCGGAAGAACTTTGAACATGTCACGAGGGAGGTGCTGGACCATTTTCCGTGCCCCTCTTGGCGAGGTGGCTGATTGGAGCTGTGGCCTCAAGGTGTTTGGTGCATGTCGTGGCGGTAATCATAGAACCCGCTGGTGGATACCAGCAGTGAGGGAAGCCATCAAAAACTGAAGAAAGAGCCTATTGGGGGGGGGGGGGGGGGATCAGTGCACTGTCAACACCGTGTATGGTGTGCTGCTGACCTTTACTGCGGCTATTACGGATCGGTGGAGGGAATACTTCGAAGACCTCCTCAATCCCACCAACTTGTCTTCCTATGATTAAGCATTGCCTGGGGAATCTGTGGTGGGTTCTCCTATTTCTGGGGCTGAAGTTGCTGAGGTAGTTAAAAAGCTCCTCGGTGGCAAGGCCCCGGGGGGTGGATGATATCCTTAAGGCTCTGGATGCTGTGGGGCTGTCTTGGTTGACAAGACTCTGCAACATTGCGTGGACATTGGGGGCGGTACCTCTGGATTGGGAGACCGGGGTGGTGGTTCCTCTCTTTAAGAAGGGGAACCGGAGGGTGTGTTCCAACTATCGTGGATCACACTCCTCAGCCTTCCCGGTAAGGTCTATTCATGTGTACTGGAGAGGAGGCTACGCCGGATAGTCGAACCTCGGATCCAGGACGAACAGTGTGGTTTTCGTCCTGGTCGTGGAACTCTAGACCAGCTCTATATTCTCGGCAGGGTCCTTGAGTGTGCATGGGAGTTTGCCTAACCCGTCTACATGGGCTTTGTGGACTTGGAGAAGGCATTCGACCGTATCCCGGGGGAGTGCTCAGAGAGTATGGGGTATCGGACTGTCTGATTGTGGCGAGTCGCTCCCTGTATGATCAGTGTCAGAGCTTTGTCCACATTGCCGGCAGTAAGTCGGACCCCTTTCCAGTGAGGGTTGGACTCCGCCAAGGTTGCCCTTTGTCACCGATTCTGTTCAAAACTTTTATGGACAGAATTTCTAGGTGCAGTCATGGTGTTGAGGGGATCTGGTTTGGTGGCTGCAGGATTAGGTCTCTGCTTTTTGCAGATAATGTGGTCCTGATGGCTTCAACTGGCCAGGATCTTCAGCTCTCATTGGATCGGTTCGCAGCCGAGTGTGAAGCGACTGGGATGAGAATCAGCACCTCCAATTCCGAGTCCATGGTTCTCGCCCGGGAAAGGGTGGAGTGCCATCTACAGGTTGGGGAGGAGATCTTGCCCAAAGTGGAGGAGTTCAAGTACCTAGGAGTCTTGTTCACGAGTGAGGGAACAGTGGATCGTAAGATCCACAGGCGGATTGGTGCTATATCGATCCGTTGTGGTGAAGAAGGAGCTGAGCCAGAAGGAAAAGCTCTCAATTTACCGGTCGATCTACGTTCCCATCGTCACCTATGGTCATGAGCTTTGGGTTACGACCGAAAGGACAAGATCACGGGTACAAGTGGCCGAAATGAGTTTCCTCCGCCGGGTGGCAGGTCTCTCCCTTAGAGATAGGGTGAGAAGCTCTGTCATCCGGGAGGAACTCAGAGTAAAGCTGCCAGATGAGGTGGTTCGGGCATCTGCTCAGGATGCCACCCGAACGCCTCCCTAGGGAGGTGTTTAGGGCATGTCCGACCGGCAGGAGGCCACGGGGAAGACCCAGGACACATTTGCAAGACTATGTCTCCCGGCTGGCCTGGGAACGCCTCGGGATCCCCCGAGAAGAGCTGGACAAAGTGGCTGGGGAGAGGGAAGTCTGGGCTTCTCTGCTTAGGCTGCTGCCCCCGCAACCCGACCTCGGATAAGCGGAAGAAAATGGATGGATGAATGGATTTAGTATGACAGTTATACTGTCATATTGAGTAAAACAACTAACTTGTGTCTTTGCAAACCTTACAAAATATATATTTTTCTAGTAAAACTTACAAAGATACATTTCTCCAGGCTTATTAGCCATTTTGCATGTGTGGTTTAGGAGTTATGTTTAAGTGTGACTGTATACTGTCATTGTGAGAAAAACCCATAGTTTGTATTTGCAAACCTTACAAAAACAACTGATTCTAGTTAAACTCACCTGAATACAATATTACAGGCATTTTTAGACATAGTGCATGTTTGCTTTTGGAGTTATGTTTATATAACTTTCATATTTAGTATGACAGTTATACTGTCATATTGAGTAAAAAAAAACTAACTTGTGTCTTTACAACCCTTACAATTTTTTTTTTTTTTAGTAAAACTCACAAAGATACATTTCTCCAGGCAATATTAGCCTTTTTACATGTGTTGTTTAAGAGTTATGTTTAAATAACTGTCATATTGAAGAGGCAGTAATACTGTCTAATGACAAAAATTAGGTGTTACTTATAATAAGTAACACCTAATTTTTGTATTTGTAAACATTACCAAAATACCTGATTCTGGTAAAACTCACAAGGATTCAATATTACAGGCATGTTTAAAATTTGGAGTAATGTTTATCTAACTTTCAAATGTAGTCATATTGAGTAAAACAACTAACTTGTGTCTTTGCAAACCTTACAAAAGATCATTATTCTAGTAAAACTAACAAAGATACATTTCTCCAGGCATTATTAGCAATTTCTTATGTGTTGTTTAGGAGTTATGTTTAAAAAAAAACTGTCATATTGAGTGTGGCAGTATACTGTCATAGTGAGTAAAACCTAATTTTTGTATTTGCAAACCTTACAAAAAAAACCTGATTCTAGTAAAACTCACATAGATACAATATTACAGGCATTTTTAGACAATATGCATATTTGGTTTTGAAATTATGTTCATATAACCTTCATATATAGTATGTCCTGGGTATGACGTTAAACTACATCCAGGCATGAGATGGGAGGCTGTGTGTGGGGTTAGTGAGTCCCAACTAACGTCTATAAAATGCACACAAAGAACCGTTTGCACCTTCTCTTGTGACTGGCGGGCGGTCAGCGCCATAAAGCTGAGCGGGTCCCTGGGTAATTGGGGCGCGGACAACCAACAGGACAGACTAAGTTCAACAGCCCAGTAAGGCAATTAGTCTAGGAGAAGGATCTCTGATATAAAATACCCCTTCCAACCCGCACCAAGCCAGCGTGGAAGGTGTAGGCTATAACCAGCATGAAGAGTACGCCAAGAGATCGTTCACTATGGCAGAAACATGCTGAGGCTTTCGTCCAGCAGTGGACTGACAACGGCTGATGATGATGATGATGATGATGATGATGATGATGATATATAGTATGACAGCTATACTGTAATATTGAGTAAAAAAAACTAACTTGTGTCTTTGCAAACCTTACAAAATATGATTTTTCTTGTAAAACTCACAAAGATAAAATGTTCACGCAATATTAGGAATTTTGCATGGTTGGTTTAGGAATTATGTTGGAATACATTTGTACTGCTTTTTTCGCATTGTCTCAGGATTTTATAAACATTACTGTCATATTAAGTAAAAAAACTACATTTTGTGTTTGCAAGCCTTAAAAAAGCATATGTTTCAAGTGAAACTCACGATGATGCATTATATCAGGCATTTTTAGACAGATTGCATGTTTGGTTTTGGAGTTATTTTCAAATAACTTTCATATTTTGTATGACAGTTATACTGTAGTATTAAATTAAAAAAACTAACTTGTGTCTTTGCAAACCTTACAAAAGATAATTTTTCGAGTAAAACTAACAAATATACATGTCTCTAGGCTTTATTAGCCATTTTGCATGTGTTGTTTAGGAGTTATGTTTGAATACATTTTTATTGCTTTTTTCGCATTATCTCAGGATTCCAAGAACATTACTGTCATATTGAGTAAAAAACTACTTTTTGTTTTTGCAAGCCTTAAAAAATCAATCAATCAATCAATCAATGTTTATTTATATAGCCCTAAATCACTAGTGTCTCAAAGGGCTGTACAAGCCACAACGACATCCTCGGTGTCGAGTGGGTCTGATATAATATTGTGAAAGTCCAACACATCAGCGAAAGTCCAGTCCATGGTGGGGCCAGCGGGAACCATCCCGAGTGGAGACGGGTCAGCAGCGTAGAGATGTCCCCATCTGATGAACAGGCTAGCGGTCCACCCCGGAGCAGAGTAGAAAAGAAAAGAAAAGAAACGGCAGATCAACTGGTCTAAAAAGGGAGTCTATTTAAAGGCTAGAGTATACAAATGAGTTTTAAGATGAGACTTAAATGCTTCTACTGAGGTAGCATCTCTAACTTTTACCGGGAGGGCATTCCATAGTATTGGAGCCCGAATAGAAAACGCTCTATAGCCCGCAGACTTTTTTTGGGCTCTGGGAATCACTAATAAGCCGGAGTTCTTTGAACGCAGATTTCTTGCCGGGACATATGGTACAATACAATCGTCAAGATAGGCAGGAGCTTGACCGTGTAGTATTTTATACGTAAGTAGTAAAACCTTAAAGTCGCATCTTAGGTGCACAGGAAGCCAGTGCAAGTGAGCCAGTATAGGCGTAATATGATCAAACTTTCTTGTTTTTGTCAAAAGTCTAGCAGCCGCATTTTGTACCATCTGTAATCTTTTAATGCTAGACATAGGGAGGCCCGAAAAAAGCATATGTTTAGAGTAAAACTCCCAATGATGCATTATTTCAGGCATTATTAGCCATTTTTCATGTGTGGTTTACTAGTTATGTTTAATAACTGTCATATTGAGTGTGACAGTATACTGTCATAGTGAGTAAAACCTAATTTTTGTATATGCAAACCTTACAAAAACAACTGATTCTAGTAAAACTCACATGGTTTCAATATTACAGGCATTTTTAGACATTTTGCATGTTTGGTTTAGGAATTATGATGGAATACTTTTTTATTGCTTTTTTCGCATTATCTTAGGATTCTAAGAACATAATTGTCATATTGAGTAAGAAACTACTTTTTGTTTTTGCAAACCTTACAAAATATTTTTTTTCCAGTAAAACTCACAAAGATACCTTTCTCCAGGCAATATTAGCCATTTTGCATTTGTGGTTTAGGAGTTATGTTAGAAAAAACTGTCATATTGTTTGTGGCAGTTATACTGTCATTATGAGTAAAACATAATTTTTGTATTTGTAAACCTTACCAAAATACCTGATTCTGGTAAAACTCACATAGATTCAATACTACAGGCATTTTTAGACATAATGCATGTTTGGTTTTGGAATTATGTTTATATAACTTTCATATTTAGTATGACAGCTATACTGTCATATTGAGTAAAAAAAACTAACTTGTGTCTTTGCAAACCTTACAAAAGATTATTTTTCTAGTAAAACTAACAAAGATACATATCTCCAGGTATTATTAGCCATTTTGCATCTGTTGTTTAGGAGTTATGTTTGAATACGTTTTTATTGCTTTTTTGGCATTATCTCAGGATTCTAAGAACATTACAGTCATATGGAGTAAAACATTACTTTTTGTGTTTGCAGGCTTTAAAAAAGCAATGTTTAGAGTAAAACTCCCAATGATGCATTATTTCAGGCATTTTTAGCCTTTTTGCATGGGTGGTTTACTAGTTATGTTTAATAACTGTCATATTGAGTGTGACTGTATACTGTCATAGTGAGTAAAACCTAATTTTTGTATTTGCAAACCTTACAAAAGATTATCTCATTCTAGTAAAACTCAAATGGATTCAATATTACAGGCATTTTTAGACATGTTGCATGTTTGGTTTAGGAATTATGATGGAATACATTTTTTTTGCTTTTTTCGCATTATCTCAAGATTCTAAGAACATTGTTATCATATTGAGTAAAAAACTACTTTTTGTGTTTGCAAGCCTTAAAAAAGCATATGTTTCGAGCAAAACTCACAAGAATGCATCATTTGAGGCATTATTAGCAATTTTTCATGTGTAGTTTAGGAGTTATGTTTAAAAAAAACTTACATATTGAGCGTGGCAGTTAAACTGTCATATTGAGTAAAAAAAAAAATGGTGTCTTTGCAAACCTTACAAAAGAAAATGTTTCTAGTAAAACTCACAAAGATACATTTCTTAATTCATTTTCAGACATTTTGCATGTTTGGTTTAGGAATTATGATGAAATACATTTGTATTGCTTTGTTCGCATTATCTCAGGATTCTAAGAACATTATTGTCATATTGAGTAAAAAAGTACTTTTTGTGTTTGCAAGCCTTAAAAAAGCATATGTTTCGAGCAAAACTCACAAGAATGCATTATTTGAGGCATTATTAGCCATTCCATTTTTCATGTGTAGTTTAGGAGTTATGTTTAAATAACTTACGTATTGAGCGTGGCAGTTATACTGTCATATTGAGTAAAAAAAAAAAAAACTTTTGTGTTTGCAAACCTTACAAAAGAAATGTTTCTAGTAAAACTCACAAAGATACATTTCTTTATTCATTATTAGACATTTTTCATGTGTGGTTTCATATTGAGTGTGGCAGTTATACTGTCATGTACAAAACCTAATTTTTGTATTTGCAAACCTTACAAAAACAACTGATTCTAGTGAAACGCACATAGATTAAATATTACAGGCATTTTTAGACATTTTGCATGTTTTGTTTAGGAGTTGTGTTTGAATCATTTTTTATTGCTTTTTTCGCATTATCTCACACTGTAAGAAATTTCACCATTTAATTACAGTAACCTACTGGCAGCTAATGGTTCCAGTAGAAAACTGTTTTTAAAAACTGCTATGCAAATGTATTCATACTGCATAGCAGTTTTTAAAAACAGTTGTATACTGGAACCAGTAGGTTACTGTAATTAAATGGTGAAATTCTGTTGTTAGGGAGTTTTTGACGTGGCGACTTGAATTGTAATGGGGCTGTCCAGCTCTTGTCTGTGTCCTTTTGTAGTCCTTCTTCCATTATTTTCAAGAAGGCTTTGTCTTGAATGGAGGGTGCGATGTAATTGTAATGTCTGGTTTGTTTGAACACATTACATCCTAAATGATCAGGTTCACAAGCGCTATCCACAAGTTGAGTGCTGAACTGAATGGAACTTGTATCTCGCAATGTCTCGCTATTACATTAAATACATTGGGGCATGGCTCAAACATTGTAGGACGCCCCTTCTCAGTTGTATTTGTGAACAGCGTCTTCACAGCGAGAGTTTTGTGGACATCACCTAAACACACGTTTCCTACTATGACCCACCCGAGGTCCAATTTTTGTGCATAGGGTGCGTTGTTAGGGCCACTTGTCTGATTATGGACTTTGTGAACTCTAATAACATCCCGTCCGAGAAGCATGAGTATAGGGGCATTAGAGTCCAGGTCAGGGATAAGGTGAGCTACTGACTTTAGGTGACTGTGTTGCATAGCTGCACTGGGTGTGGGAATTGCATCTCTATCGTTTGGGATATCTATACATTCAATGAGGCTAGGCAATGGGACTGATTGATTGATTGATTGATTGATTGAGACTTTTATTAGTAGGTTGCACAGTGAAGTACATATTCCGTACAATTGACCACTAAATGGTAACACCCGAATAAGTTTTTCAACTTGTTTAAGTCGGGGTCCACTTAAATTGATTCATGATACAGATATATACCATCATCATAATACAGTCATCACACAAGATAATCACATTGAATTATTTACATTATTTACAATCAGGGGTGTGGAGTGGGTGGGGGGTAGGATATGGACAGCAAGTAGTGGACATATAGAGAGAGAGAGAGAGAGAGAGAGAGAGAGAGAGAGAGAGAGAGAGAGAGAGAGAGAGAGAGAGAGAGAGAGAGAGAGAGAGAGAGAGAGAGAGAGATCAGAAGGTATAAGAAAAAGTATCTGCATTTGATTGTTTACATTTGATTATTAGCAATCCGGGGAGGGTGTTAGTTTAGGGTTGTAGCTGCCTGGAGGTGAACTTTTAGTGCGGTTTTGAAGGAGGATAGAGATGCCCTTTCTTTTATACCTGTTGGGAGCGCATTCCACATTGATGTGGCATAGAAAGAGAATGAGTTAAGGCCTTTGTTAGTTCGGAATCTGGGTTTAACGTGGTTAGTGGAGCTCCCCCTGGTGTTGTGGTTATGGCGGTCATTTACGTTAAGGAAGTAGTTTGACATGTACTTCGGTATCAGGGAGGTGTAGTGGATTTTATAGATTAGGCTCAGTGCAAGTTGTTTAACTCTGTCCTCCGCCTTGAGCCAGCCCACTTTAGAGAAGTGGGTAGGAGTGAGGTGGGATCTGGGGTGGAGGTCTAGAAGTAACCTGACTAGCTTGTTCTGAGATGTTTGGAGTTTAGATTTGGGGGTTTTGGAGGTGCTAGGGTACCAGGAGGTGCATGCGTAATCGAAAAAGGGTTGAACGAGAGTTCCCGCCAGAATCCTCAAGGTGCTTTTGTTGACCAGAGAGGAGATTCTGTAGAGAAATCTCGTTCGTTGGTTAACCTTTCTGATTACCTTGCTTGCCATTTTATCACAGGAAAGGTTAGCCTCTAGAATGGAACCTAGGTAGGTGACCTCATCTTTCCTGGTGATAACAATGTCACCCACTTTTATGGTGAAGTCATTGACTTTTATTATTTTTATTATAGAGGTTTATTTGAAATAGGGACAGATACAAAAACATAGACATCTGAAACAGTTATCCGATGCATGCATCACAGTGTTTGTAGCCAAAGCTAATTTACAACACTTGTCCCCAACAAAAACAACAACACAGATCCAACATCATTAAAATAGGAAAATAAAAAATAGAATGAGTTGATAATAATGATAATAGTAATAACACAGACAAAGTGCAAACTACATAAAAGCCAATAATAATAATAATAACACAGACAAAGTGCAGACTAGATAAAAACCAATTAGTAAAAATTAGTAAAAACTAAACATGGGAACACGATTGTTGCTCAACTAGCCATAATTTTGTTTGTTTTTTAAAAGTGACAAGTGCAGGTATACTTTTCAAAGTGTCCGGTAAAGAGTTCCATAATTGTGGTCCTTTTATTGAAAAGGCAGTCTGGGCAAAATATGTTCTACGGAATGGAACACAACAGTTGCCTTTTGACACTGCTCGGGTGGTAGATCTGGTACCACTTTGCAGTCTTGTAATTGCCTTGCAGAGCAACTGGGGAGCAGAGTTATACAAGCATTTAAAAACCAGTTTGACTGTGTGTGACAAAATAAAATTGGTAAAACTTAAAATATTGTATTTGGTTAAAATTTGGCAATGATGATATCGTATAATCTTCTTGTCTAGAACTTTCAAGGTGCGGTTATAAAGACACTCAATGGTCTTGATTGATGACTGGTGTGCCTGGGACCATGTGGTTAAGCCATAAGATATGTGTGACAGAATCATTGCATTCATCAAATTAAAAGCACAGCTAAGAGTTAAGCAGTGTCTTATAATCTTAAAACAGCCTAGGTTTACCTTCAGGGTTTTACACATTTTCTTAATGTGACTTTTAAAATTCAGCTGATAGTCTATGATTATGCCCAAATATTTGACTTCAGGTACTTGTTAACTTTCTTAAAGGCCTACTGAAATGAATTTTTTTTATTTAAACGGGGATAGCAGATCTATTCTATGTGTCATACTTGATCATTTCGCGATATTGCCATATTTTTGCTGAAAGGATTTAGTATAGAACAACGACGATAAAGATTGCAACTTTTGGTATCTGATAAAAAAAAAGGCTTGCCCCTACCGGAAGTAGCGTGACGTAGTCAGTTGAACATATACGCAAAGTTCCCTATTGTTTACAATGATGGCCGCATGAAGTGAGAGAGATTCGGACCGAGAAAGCGACAATTCCCCCATTAATTTGAGCGAGGATGAAAGATTTGTGGATGAGTAAAGTGCAAGTGAAGGACTAGTGGGGAGTTGAAGCTATTCAGATAGGGAAGATGCTGTGAGAGCCGGGGGTGACCTGATATTCAGCTGGGAATGACTACAACAGTAAATAAACACAAGACACATATATATACTCTATTAGCCACAACACAACCAGGCTTATATTTAATATGCCACAAATTAATCCTGCATAAAAACACCTGCGTGTTTGTTACGCTAGCTCCTAGCTCCTCTGCTAGCTCCTAGCTCCATAGAACACGCCAATACAATTCAAACACCTGATCAACACACACAATCACTCAGCCCAAAAGACCGTTCACCTAACCCAAGGTTCATAAAGCTTATATATTTTTAAAAAGTTACGTACGTGATGCGCACATACGGTCAAGCTATCAAATGTTTAGCAGCCAAGGCTGCATACTCACGGTACCTGATATTCAGCTGGGAATGACTACAACAGTAAATAAACACAAGACATATATATATACTCTATTAGCCACAACACAACCAGGCTTATATTTAATATGCCACAAATTAATCCTGCATAAAAACACCTGCGTGTTTGTTATGCTAGCTCCTAGCTCCTATGCTAGCTCCTAGCTCCATAGAACACGCCAATACAATTCAAACACCTGATCAACACACACAATCACTCAGCCCAAAAGACCGTTCACCTAACCCAAGGTTCATAAAGCTTATAAATTTTTAAAAAGTTACGTACGTGACGCGCACATACGGTCAAGCTATCAAATGTTTAGCAGCCAAGGCTGCATACTCACGGTACCTGATATTCAGCTGGGAATGACTACAACAGTAAATAAACACAAGACATATATATACTCTATTAGCCACAACACAACCAGGTTTATATTTAATATGCCACAAATTAATCCTGCATAAAAACACCTGCGTGTTTGTTTTGCTAGCTCCTAGCTCCTATGCTAGCTCCTAGCTCCATAGAACACGCCAATACAATTCAAACACCTGATCAACACACACAATCACTCAGCCCAAAAGACCGTTCACCTAACCCAAGGTTCATAAAGCTTATATATTTTAAAAAAGTTACGTACATACGCAAAAAAAAGTTGCGCACATACGGTCAAGCGATCAAATGTTTAGAAGCCAAAGCTGCATACTCACAGTAGCACGTCTGCGTCTTTGTCATCCAAATCAAAGTAATCCTGGTAAGAGTCTGTGTTGTCCCAGTTCTCTACAGGCGTCTGTGTATCAAAGTCAAAAGTCCTCCTGGTTAGAGTCTCTGTTATCCGAGTTCTTCCATCTTGACTGCATCTTTCGGGAATGTAAACAAAGAAGCGCCGGCTGTGTACTGTTGTTGCTGACTACGTTCGAAAAATACGTCCATTTCGCACCGACAACTTTCTTCTTTGCTTGCTCAGCTTCCTTCTCCATAATGCAATGAACATGATTGCAACAGATTCACGAACACAGATGTCCAGAATACTGTGGAATTATGAAATGAAAACAGAGCTTTTTCGTATTGGCTTCAATGTGGAAGGCATACCCGTGCTCCCCGGTCTACGTCACGCGCATACGTCATCCTCAGAGGCGTTTCGAACCGGAAGTTTAGCGGCAAATTTAAAATGTCACTTTATAAGTTAACCCGGCCGTATTGGCATGTGTTATAATGTTAAGATTTCATCATTGATAAATAAACTATCAGACTGCGTGGTCGGTAGTAGTGGGTTTCAGTAGGCCTTTAAGGTTGATGTGGACCCAAACAGGATGGATTCTGTTTTACCCAAGTATATGGATAGCTTGTTGTCAGCGAGCCAGGTGCAAGTTCTACACAGCTCAGTACTGAGGATTTTCTCCACCTGTGACTTGTCCTTGCCGGATACCAGCGGGGCAGAGTCATCCGCAAACAAAAACAATTCACAGTCGCATGCCGATGACATGTCATTTATGTATAGGAACAGTAAAGGTCCCAATATACTGCCTTGGGGGACTCCACAGCTCACAGAGAGGGGGGGGGGGGGGGGGACACGGTGCCGTTCACCTCTACCACCTGCTCCCTCCCCTTCAAGTAAGATTGCATCCAGCTCCATGAGGTTTTGTTAAATCAGATTGCTCTGAGCTTATCCAACAGTATAGCGTGGTTAACGGTGTCAAAGGCCTTCTGAAGGTCCAGCATGACCATGCCGCAGTATTTGCCCGCGCCCACCTCATGTTTGATGTGGTCGGTCAGATAGAGAAGGCATGTGTCAGTGGAGTGGTTAGTTCTGAAGCCGGATTGGAATTTGTATATGAGTTTATTAGTGGCAAGGCAACTATCGACCTGTTCATAAACTATTTTTTCCATTGCTTTCGAAATGGAACTGAGAATAGAAACAGGTCGGTAGTTGCCAGGTTCCAATTTGCTTCCTTTTTCAAAGAGGGGAGTTACTCTTGCTATCTTAAAATCTTTTTGTACTTGGCCGTGTGAAATGGAGAGGTTTATTATGTGCGTGATGATTGGGGCAATGATGGAGGAAGAGTCCCTGAGGAATCTGAAGGGAATATTATCAAGGCCGGTGGCCTTGTTTGGGTGGAGCGCGCTCAATTTTTTAAGCACCTCATCAGCTGTGACAATTTCTAATTTGAAATCATTGTTGGATACTCCTAGCTTTCTGTAGAAGGCTTTAATGTGTTCTACACCAAAGCGACCAGAGTGGTGGGACAGCTTGTTGACAATCTTGTGCTTTTTCCTTCCAAACCCTAGTGGATTTGCCACTTCAAAGGAATCTTGATAAAGAATTATGCCTGAGGAGGAGGTCCTGTCTTTGAGCAGCATGTTCTTTTTAATATTTGTGCCATCCCACAAATCCTGAATAACATTATCAGGTTGGATTCTAGTTTTTACTTGCTGTATTTGCTCCCTCACAGACTTTAAGGATAACAGTGACTCAATGGTGTTTTTCACTGGCAATATTGTAGAAAACATTCTTTGCCTAATTCATTCTGACCAAGACAAATTGGGAGTGGCTCCACATATTTAAAGTTAGAAGTGACTCTGATTGCACGGGAATTACCTTGTTATCAAAAACACACCAGTAGGATGGATTTAGCTGCGGCGGCCAGGTGGCAGCAGGTTATCGCTCGTCCATCCATCGGTACTTGGGCTTCTATGCCCCCTGGTAGGGTCTCCCAGACAAACAGGTCCTAGGTGAGGGATCGGAAAAAAAGCAGCTCAAAGACCTTTATGAGAAGTACAAATTGAGGACCTTGATTTTTCCTCGCCCGGACGCGGGTCACGGGGCTCCCCTTTGGAGCCAGGCCCAGAGGTGGGGCACGATGGCGAGCGCCTGGTGGCCGGGCCTGTCCCCATGGGACTCAGGCTCAGCTCGAAGAGGCAATGTGGGTCCCCCCTCCAATGGGCTCACCACTCATGGGCTGGGTCATAGAGGTCGGGTGCAGTGTGAGCTGGGCAGCAGCCGAAGGCAGGGCACTTGGTGGTCCAATCATCGGCGACATAAGCTAGCTCTTGAGACGTGGAATGTCACCTCGCTGGGAGGGAAGGAGAAGTTCCGGCTAGATATAGTTGGACTCACTTCTACGCACAGCAAGGGCTCTGGAACCTGTTCTCTCTGGGGCCGGACTCTCTTCCACTCTGGCATTGCAAGCAATGAGAGGCGACAGGCTGGGGTGGAAATTCTTGTTGCCCCCCCCGGCTCAAAGCCTGCACGTTGGACTTTAACACAGTAGACGAGATGGTAGCTTCCCTCCGCCTTCGGGTTGGGGGACGGGTCCTGACTGTTGTTTGTGTTTACGCACCAAACAGCAGCTCAGAGTACCCACTTCTTTGGATTCCCTTGAGGGACTACTGGAGAGTGCTCCCTCGGGTGATTCCCTTGTTCTGCTGGGGGGCTTCAACGCTCATGTTGGCAACGACAGTGAAACCTGGAGAGGCGTGATTGGGAAAAATGGCCACCCGGATTTGAACCCAAGTGGTGCTTTGTTATTGGACTTTTGTACTCGTCACGGATTGTCCATAACAAACACAATGTTCAAACATAAGGGTGTCCATATGTGCACTTGGCACCAGGACACCCTCGGCCGCAGTACCATGATTGACTTTGTAGTTGTGTCATAGGATTTGCGGCCTCATGTTTTGGACATTCGGGTGACGAGAGGGGCAGAGCTTTCTACCGATCACCACCTGGTGGTGAGCTGGCTCCGATGGTGGGGGAGGATGCCGGACAGACCTGGCAGGCCCAAATACATTGTGAGGGTCTGCTGGGAACACCTAGCAGAGTCTCCTGTCAGAGAGAGTTTCAATTCCCACCTCCGGAAGAACTTTGAACATGTCACGAGGGAGGTGCTGGACCATTTTCCGTGCCCTTCTTGGCGAGGCGGCTGATTGGAGCTGTGGCCTCAAGGTGTCGGTGCATGTCGTGGCGGTAATCCTAGAACCCGCTGGTGGATACCAGCAGTGAGGGAAGCCATCAAACACTGAAGAAAGAGCCTATTGGGGGGGGGGGGAGCAGTGCACTGTCAACACCGTGAATGGTGTGCTGCTGACCTTTACTGCGGCTATTACGGATCGGTGGAGGGAATACTTCGAAGACCTCCTCAATCCCACCAACATGTCTTCCTGTGATTAAGCAGTGCCTGGGGTATCTGTGGTGGGTTCTCCTTTTTCTGGGGCTGAAGTTGCTGAGGTAGTTAAAAAGCTCCTCGGTGGCAAGGCCCCGGGGGTGGATGAGATCCTTAAGGCTCTGGATGCTGTGGGGCTGTCTTGGTTGACAAGATTCTGCAACATTGCGTGGACATTGGGGGCGGTACCTCTGGATTGGGAGACCGGGGTGGTGGTTCCTCTCTTTAAGAAGGGGAACCGGAGGGTGTGTTCCAACTATCGTGGATCACACTCCTCAGCCTTCCCGGTAAGGTCTATTCATGTGTACTGGAGAGGAGGCTACACCGGATAGTCGAACCTCGGATCCAGGACGAACAGTGTGGTTTTCTTCCTGGTCGTGGAACTCTAGACCAGCTCTATATTCTCGGCAGAGTCCTTGAGTGTGCATGGGAGTTTGCCTAACCAGTCTACATGGGCTTTGTGGACTTGGAGAAGGCATTCGACCGTATCCCGGGAAGTCCTGTGGGGAGTGCTCAGAGAGTATGGGGTATCGGACTGTCTGATTGTGGCGGGTCGCTCCCTGTATGATCAGTGTCAGAGCTTTGTCCACATTGCCGGCAGTAAGTCGGACCCCTTTCCAGTGAGGGTTGGACTCCGCCAAGGCTGCCCTTTGTCACCGATTCTGTTCAAAACTTTTATGGACAGAATTTCTAAGTGCAGTCATGGTGTTGAGGGGATCCGGTTTGGTGGCTGCAGGATTAGGTCTCTGATTTTTGCAGATAATGTGGTCCTGATGGCTTCAACTGGCCAGGATCTTCAGCTCTCATTGGATCGGTTCGCAGCCGAGTGTGAAGCGACTGGGAGTAGAATCAGCACCTCCAAGTCCGAGTCCATGGTTCTCGCCCGGGAAAGGGTGGAGTGTCATCTACAGGTTGGGGAGGAGATCTTTCCCAAAGTGGAGGAGTTCAAGTACCTAGGAGTCTTGTTCACGAGTGAGGGAACAGTGGATCCTAAGATCCACAGGCGGATTGGTGCGGCGTCTTCAGTAATGAGGACGTGTGTGTGTGCTCGCGCACAGGGTGCGTGTGATGCGTCAGTGCGTTAGATTTGTGGCAGAAGTGCTTGTAGTTAGTGCATGCTGCATGCTGCCCCTGCTTGCTACTCTCTGCTTACAGCTATCTCCGCCAGCTAGCCCCTTGGTGGGTGAAAAGAGGAGCCGAGTGCGTAAGTCTCCTCCTGCTGGTACAAAGCCTCTCCACCACCAAGACCCCTGGGGTGCCTCCTCGTGGCCACACACGGTAAACTGCGTCTTTGCGGACACAGGCTAAACTGTAGGGGATCTCGGAGCAGCAGTGGGCCCCAGAGGCGAGGCGTGCAGGCCCACCAGTGTGTGGACACGCCCTGGCGTCCGCCAACCACTGCTCCATCTATGGGTTAAATAGATATAAGACCTCAACGGTGGAAGTGGCGGAGGATGACACTGCATGTCACAACGGCACTGAAGGCGGATGAAGGCTGCAACAGAGAGTGGTTGGGACGGTATAGCTCGGTTGGTAGAGCGGCCGTGCCAGCAACTTGAGGGTTGCAGGTTCGATCCCCGCTTCCGCCATCCTAGTCACTGCCGTTGTGTCCTTGGGCAAGAAACTTTACCCACCTGCTCCCAGTGCCACCCACACTGGTTTAAATGTAACTTAGATATTGGGTTTCACAATGTAAAGCGCTTTGAGTCACTTGAGAAAAAGCGCTATATAAATGTAATTCACTTCACTTCACTTCACTCTAGTCGTCATGGATCCATGCCACTGGATCAAGGCCCCTCTCTGCCAAGGACCGTGTGGTGGCTGCAGGCGCATCAGTCTCCCCACACTAAAAGACGTCACGCGCAGGCGTCCTCCCGAATGGGAACCCATCCATTTTACATCCCGGATACTTCAAAGTCCTTTGGCGACCGGGAAGTGGTAACGGGGGCAGGACAGTGAAGTCTGGCAGTCCCTAGCCACAACCTGGCACACAGGCGGTGGGTGTTAGATTCAGTCGTTAAGCTCATGGACTGAGGCAGAAGAGGTTCTCGGCAGCTGCACCCATGACTGAGCAGCCCTATTCAGGATCCACTCTGCTCACCCCAGTAGGGGAGGGGGTTAGAAAAGGTACCCTAAAAATAGCCTGCCTCGCAACATCCTGTCTGGAATACCGCATCCAGAGGGATCACCACCACGCGGTCAGAAAAAAAGAAAACAAAAACTACACATTGGTGCCTGGAACGTGCGAACCCTCACGGACAACCAAGCTAGCGATCGACCTGAAAGGCGAACTGCCATCATCTCCAGAGAGCTAAGGAAGTTCCAGATCGACATCGCAGCACTCTCCGAGACCCGACTGGCCGACGAAGGGCAGCTGAAGGAAGAAAAAGGCGGATATACTTTCTTCTGGAAAGGAAAGCCTGCAAATGAGCCACGAATCCACGGTGTGGGTTTTGCTATTAAGAACTGCCTCATCAACCACCTCCATGAACTCCCTGTGGGCATCAACGAGCGCCTAATGACCTTACGCCTTATGCTTGCTAGCAGTCATATGGCCACGGTCGTTAGTGCCTATGCACCAACCCTTGATGCACAGGATGAAGTTAAGGAGGCCTTTTATGCTGACCTGGACAAAGTTCTATCTGAAGTCCCCAAGGAGGACAAGTTAATCCTGCTCGGAGACTTCAACGCCAGAGTGGGACGAAACCACCACCTATGGAGGGGTACGCTGGGGAGAGAAGGGGTCGGAAATACAAACTCTAATGGCACACTACTGCTAACTAAGTGCTCGGAGCACAACCTGGTCATCACCAACACACTTTTCCGTCAGAAAACCAAGTTCAAAACATCATGGATGCACCCTCGCTCCAAACTGTGGCATCTCATTGACTATGTCATTGTCCGCTCTAAAGACCGTTGCGACGTCCTAAACACCAGAGCGATGACCAGTGCAGACGACTGCTGGACCGACCACCGCCTCATTCGCTCCATCATGTCCATCCGCTTAATGCGGAAAAGACGGATGCAGAAAAGACAGTGCCGGCCAAGAATTAACATCGAGCTGTTGAGTGACACCACCTACCAACAACAGCTGCAGGAGGCCTTTAGCGCAGCGTTGCCCAAACAGTACCCAGAGGATACGGAAACCCACTGGAGCACACTTTCGACTGCTATAATGAAATCCTGCAAAAATATCCTTGGTCTCAAAAAGCGGAGACATCAAGACTGGTTTGATGAGAACGACACTGAGATCCAGCAACTAATTGACAACAAGCGGCAAGCTTTCATCACTTGGCAAAACGACATCCACTGCAAAGTGAAAAGAGTAGCCCACGCCAAAGCGAAGGCAGCTGTCCAAACACAGGTTAGGAAACTGAAGAACCAGTGGTGGACAAAGAAAGCTCTGGAGATCGAGCAGCTTGCTGACTCTGGAGACACGAGAGGCTTCTTCGATGCCACAAGAGTGGTGTATGGTCCCAGCCACCGCTGCCTAACCCCCCTTCGCTCAAAGGATGGTCTGCTGCTGCTGAAGGACAAGGACGCAATTTCAAACAGGTGGAAAGAACACTATGAGGACCTCTTAAACAGGGACACTATACCTGAGATGGAGGCTCTTGACCAACTCCCACAACAACCCACAGATGAAAGCATGGGAGAACCACCTACCTTGGATGAGCTGCAGGATGCCATTGGGAAGATGAGGAACAACAAGGCTGCTGGGCCCGACGGCATTCCAGCAGAGGTCCTGAAGAAAGGCGGACCCGATCTTACCAAGCACATCCATGTCCTGCTTCTCAAAATATGGGAAGAAGAGGAAATCCCTGCACAGCTCAGAGATGCCCTAATTGTCTCCATATTTAAGAAAGGAGACAAGGCAGACTGTGGGAATTAGCGTGGCATCTCTCTCCTGTCCACCATAGGGAAAGCCCTCGCTCGGGTTTTGGCCAACAGACTCACCCCCCTGTCAGAAAGCGTGCTTCCTGAGTCTCAGAGTGGATTTCGCCCAAGCAGAGGCACCACAGACATGATTTTCATCGCACGACAACTGCAAGAAAAATGCCGGGAACAAAACCAATCATTATACATGGCCTTCATAGACCTCACCAAAGCCTTCGACTCGGTTAACCGTCAGGCCCTTTGGCTGGTTCTGTCCAAGATTGGCTGCCCAGACAAATACATCCGGGTACTGAGACTACTGCATGATAACATGTCAGCCACAGTGCTCAGTGGCAGTGGAGATGAAACGGAACCCTTTAGGGTAGACACAGGTGTAAAACAGGGATGTGTCTTCGCTCCAACACTATTTTCCATCTTTGTTGCTGCTATCCTCCATCTCACAAACATACATCTGCCCCAGGGAGTCAAAATAATGTACAGAACCGACGGTCAACTCCTCAACATCAACCGTTTCAGGGCTAAAGGTCAAACCACCACCATATCCATCATGGAGCTGCAGTATGCAGACGATAATGCCCTCGTAGCCCTCTCAGAAGAGGACCTACAGTGCACTCTGTCTGCTTTTGCGAAGGCATACAAACAGCTTGGTCTTGCCATCAATATAAAGAAAACCCAAATCCTCCACCAATCACCACCAAACAGTAGTGCGCCTGTCCTGCCCCCAAACCTCTCAATTGACAAAATCCGACTGGAAAATGTGGACCACTTCAAATATCTCGGGAGCCTCCTGTCATCTAAAGCTGTCATTGACGACGAAATTCACCACCGCCTCAGCTGTGCCAGTGGGGCCTTCTCAAGGCTGAGGAAGCGAGTCTTCGAGAACCGTGACCTCCAAGCAAAGACCAAAATCCTGGTCTACAAAGCAGACGTGCTCCCCACCCTTCTGTATGGGTCAGAAGCCTGGACCACCTACAGCAGGCACTTAAAGGCACTCGAGACCTACCATCATAGATGTCTCAGAAAAATCCTCAGGATCAGCTGGGAGGACCGACGCACCAACACCAGCGTCCTGGAGGAGGCTGGCTTGCCCACCATCACTGCCACGATTGCCCAAAACCAACTTAGATGGACTGGCCATGTAGTCCGCATGCCTGACTCTCGCCTCCCAAAACAAGTTCTTTATTCCCAGCTTGTTGAAGGGAAACGGGCCCCGGGAGGTCAAAAGAAGAGATTTAAGGATAACATCAAGGCAAACCTGACAAAGTGTCGCATAGACCTTAAGTCTTGGGAAATCAAGGCAACAGACAGAACGATGTGGAGAAACCTTGTCCGTGAGGGTGCCGCGCAATATAATGACGACCTCCGCCATGCTGCACAAGACAAGCGCAGACTAAGAATGGAGAGAGCATCCATCAAGCAGGCCCAACCCAAACCCACCACCACTACATTCCCTTGTCCACATTGCCCCAGAATAATCGGGTCCAGAATCGGCCTCTACGCCCACCTGAAGACCCACAAGGACCAGGAAGGAGGACAGTCATACTCGACCATGAGTGACCGCCGATGATGATAATGATGATGAATGAGGACGCTATATCGATCCGTTGTGGTGAAGAAGGAGCTGAGCCAGAAGGAAAAGCTCTCAATTTACCGGTCGATCTACGTTCCCATCATCACCTATGGTCATGAGCTATGGGTTATGACCGAAAGGACAAGATCACGGGTACAAGCGGCCGAAATGAGTTTCCTCTGCCGGGTGTCAGGGCTCTCCCTTAGAGATAGGGTGAGAAGCTCTGTCATCCGAGAGGAACTCAGAGTAAAGCTGCTTCTCCTCCACATTGAGAGGAGCCAGATGAGGTGGTTCGGGCATCTGCTCAGGATGCCACCCGAACGCCTCCCTAGGGAGGTGTTTAGGGCAAGTCCGACCGGCAGGAGGCCACGGGGAAGACCCAGGACACATTTGCAAGACTATGTCTCCCGGCTGGCCTGGGAACGCCTCGGGATCCCCCGAGAAGAGCTGGACAAAGTGGCTGGGGAGAGGGAAGTCTGGATTTCTCTGCTTAGGCTGCTGCCCCCGCAACCCGACCTCGGATAAGCGGAAGAAAATGGATGGATGGATGGATTTAGTATGACAGTTATACTGTCATATTGAGTAAAACAACTAACTTGTGTCTTTGCAAACCTTACAAAATATACATTTTTCTAGTAAAACTTACAAAGATACATTTCTCCAGGCATTATTAGCCATTTTGCATGTGTGGTTTAGGAGTTATGTTTAAATAACTGTCAGATTGAGTGTGACAGTATACTGTCATTGTGAGAAAAACCCATAGTTTGTATTTGCAAACCTTACAAAAACAACTGATTCTAGTTAAACTCACATGAATACAATATTACAGGCATTTTTAGACATAATGCATGTTTGCTTTTGGAGTTATGTTTATATACTTTCATATTTAGTATGACAGTTATACTGTCATATTGAGTAAAAAAAACCGAACTTGTGTCTTTACAACCCTTAAAAAATATTTTTTTTTTAGTAAAACTCACAAAGATACATTTCTCCAGGCAATATTAGCCTTTTTACATGTGTGGTTTAAGAGTTATGTTTAAATAACTGTCATATTGAAGTGGCAGTAATACTGTCATTATAAGTAACACCTAATTTTTGTATTTGTAAACCTTACCAAAATACCTGATTCTGGTAAAACTCACATGGATTCAATATTACAGGCATGTTTAAATTTTGGAGTAATGTTTATCTAACTTTCATATGTAGTCATATTGAGTAAAACAACTAACTTGTGTCTTTGCAAACCTTACAAAAGATCATTATTCTAGCAAAACTAACAAAGATACATTTCTCCAGGCATTATTAGCAATTTCTTATGTGTTGTTTAGGAGTTATGTTTAAAAAACTGTCATATTGAGTGTGGCAGTATACTGTCATAGTGAGTAAAACCTAATTTTTGTATTTGCTGTCATGTCTGTGTTGATCATGTTTTTGTTTTGCTTGGTTTTTGGACACTTTTTAGTTCTTGTCTTCACTCCCTTGCTTTGTCACCATAGTAACCATTAGTTTCACCTGGTTCACATCCTCATGTCACGCACCTGTCTCACGTTTTCACTAATCATGTCACTAGTATTTAAGGCCATTGTTGCCAGGCAGTCGGCCTGGCGACATCACTCTTGACACACTCTCTACACACCCTACATTCATGCCATGTTCACAGTTCCTTGTCACGTAAGTTTTTGTTTGTTTAATGTTCATAGTTCTCCGCCATTGTGCGCGCCTTTTGTTTTTTCCTAGTGAAGTTTTTTTACCTCCGCTGTGAGCGCCTTTTGTTTGGACCCTTTTGTTTGTACTTTGTAGTTTATAGTTATAATTAAACTATGTCTTTACCTGCACGCCACGTCCGTTCCATTTCTTTTGCACCACGGGAGAGCAAACCACGCCAAAGACCAAGTTTTGACAGATGTCGCCAGCATAAGAGCTCTCCCGCAAAAAATTTGGACAATTTTGACGAGGCAACGTGGGAGGTCCTCCGCGAGATGGAGGAAGAGACTCTGCGTTATTCCTCCGGTAAGCGCAGAGACCTGATGTGGGGGCCAGATGGAAATCTGGTACCATTGAGCTCCAGTTGGTCCGAGGATGGCGCTGCGTCACCGCAGTCCTGGAAGCGCCGCTCCAGACCAAAGACTTCAGGGAAGGCGAGCGGACAGCATGCGGCGCTGCCGCAGGCTCCTCCCACTCCGGGCGGAAGCAGGTTGCTGCCAGCTCCACAGCTCCAAAATGACATCACAGACCAGGATTTTTTTTTTCTGAACTCTTTTTCTTTTGATCATCCGCCTCCAGCCAAAGACTCTAAAAACATGATAAGACATTACCAGGACATGTTTTTAGAAATCAGATCCTGTCAATCACAGTCACCCAGTTTTCATGCCCCGCCCCCCAGGACTCAAGCCACGCCCAAGTCACAAAACATTTTTTTTTCACCCACTCAATCCCAGGTACAAAAAGAAAGACATTTTGGACAATTTATAGGGGAGGATTTTACCCCCCTCCTGACCTCCCTCCACCCACCCCAAAAAACGGTTCCAGACAGCGGGGAGCGCGTCTGGTATCCGCTCCTTGAGGGGGGGGCTAGGGCTGGGAACTTTTCAGGTGGGGTGGCTCGGCATCACCATGCCAAGCCACAGCCTCCAGCACGGCCGCCACCACCAGTCTTTTGGCCCGCCAAGCCACAGCCTCCAACACCGGTTTTTCGGCCGGCTAAGCCGCAACCCCCAGCTAGGCCACCTCCACCGAAGCCACAGCTAGCACCTGTATCAGCACCAAGTCCAAGGCTAGCTCCAGTGCTGCCGGTAGCAGCACCACGCCAAGCTCCGGTACCAGCTCCACGACGCCAAGAGCCACCCGTCGCAGCGCCACGGCTGGCACCCGTCGCAGCACCACGGCTGACACCCGTCGCAGCACCACGGCTGGCACCCGTCGCAGCACCACGGCTGGCACCCGTCGCAGCACCAGCTCCACCATGCCAAGACCCACCACGCCGAGCTCCGGTACCAGCTCCACGACGGCAAGCTCCGGTACCAGCTCCACGACAGCAATCTCCGGTACCAGCTCCACACCAAGACCAAGACCCACGCCAAGACCAAGACCCCCCACGCCAAGACCAAGACCCCAGTCAAGACCAAGACCCCCCACGCCAAGACCAAGACCCCAGCCAAGACCAAGACCAAGACCCAAGCCAAGACCAAGACCAAGACCCCCGCCAAGACCAAGACCAAGACCCCCGCCAAGACCAAGACCAAGACCCCCCACGCCAAGACCAAGACCCCCCACGCCAAGACCAAGACCAAGACCCCCGCCAAGACCAAGACCCCCACCAAGACCAAGACCCACGCCAAGACCAAGACCAAGACCCCCCACGCCAAGATCAAGACCAAGACCCTCGCCAAGACCCGCCACGCCGAGACTCTCCACCTGACGCACCACGCCGAGCTTCGCTGCCTGCTTCGTCTGCTGCACCTGCGTCATCGGCTGCTTCCACGCCTGCAACGACGACGACGCGCCTGCCTCCTCGTCGGCCACGAATGTGGCCACTACCTGGTCGTCCGCCACGCCAAGTGCGCCGATCTCCTCGTCGGCCATGGATATGGCCATTCCCAGGTCGCCCACCTCGCCTGGTACAGCGGTGCTCTACGCGTCGCCGCCACCTGACTCTGCCCCGGTGGATTCGGGGCCACTTGGCCTGGCGACCCACCGCCATGTCCCCCTCCCGCCCTCCCATGACTCTTGATCCTGTTTTTTTTGGACATCTGGGATCTGTCCGTAAGGGGGGGGCTCTGTCATGTCTGTGTTGATCATGTTTTTGTTTTGCTTGGTTTTTGGACACTTTTTAGTTCTTGTCTTCACTCCCTTGCTTTGTCACCATAGTAACCATTAGTTTCACCTGGTTCACATCCTCATGTCACGCACCTGTCTCACGTTTTCACTAATCATGTCACTAGTATTTAAGGCCATTGTTGCCAGGCAGTCGGCCTGGCGACATCACTCTTGACACACTCTCTACACACCATACATTCATGCCATGTTCACAGTTCCTTGTCACGTAAGTTTTTGTTTGTTTAATGTTCATAGTTCTCCGCCATTGTGCGCGCCTTTTGTTTTTTCCTAGTGAAGTTTTTTTACCTCCGCTGTGAGCGCCTTTTGTTTGGACCCTTTTGTTTGTACTTTGTAGTTTATAGTTATAATTAAACTATGTCTTTACCTGCACGCCACGTCCGTTCCATTTCTTTTGCACCACGGGAGAGCAAACCACGCCAAAGACCAAGTTTTGACAGAATGGCAGAAACTATGATCAATGAAACAAAAACACTGACTGTAGCATTAATAAACAAAAAACTTACTTTGACAAGAAAAGGGCATGGATCGTATGGTGTGTAGAGAGTGTGTCAAGAGTGATGTCGCCAGGCCGACTGCCTGGCAACAATGGCCTTAAATACTAGTGACATGATTAGTGAAAACGTGAGACAGGTGCGTGACATGAGGATGTGAACCAGGTGAAACTAATGGTTACTATGGTGACAAAGCAAGGGAGTGAAGACAAGAACTAAAAAGTGTCCAAAAACCAAGCAAAACAAAAACATGATCAACACAGACATGACATTTGCAAACCTTACAAAAAAACCTGATTCTAGTAAAACTCACATAGATACAATATTACAGGCATTTTTAGACAATATGCATATTTGGTTTTGAAATTATGTTTATATAACCTTCATATATAGTATGTCCTGGGTATGATGTTAAACTACATCCAGGCATGAGATGGGAGGCTGTGTGTGGGGTTAGTGAGTCCCAACTAACGTGTATAAAATGCACACAAAGAACCGTTTGCACCTTCGCGCCATAAAGCTGAGCGGGTCCCTGGGTTATTGGGGCGCGGACAACCAACAGGACAGACTAAGTTCAACAGCCCAGTAAGGCAATTAGTCTAGGAGAAGGATCTCTGATATAAAATACCCCTTCCAACCCGCACCAGCCAGCGTGGAAGGTGTAGGCTAATAACCAGCATGAAGAGTACGCCAAGAGATCGTTCACTATGGCAGAAACATGCTGAGGCTTTCGTCCAGCAGTGGACTGACAACGGCTAATGATGATGATGATGATGATGATGATGATGATGATGATGATGATGATGATGATGATATATAGTATGACAGCTAAACTGTAATATTGAGTAAAAAAAACTAACTTGTGTCTTTGCAAACCTTACAAAATATGATTTTCCTTGTAAAACTCACAAAGATAAAATATTCACGCAATATTAGGAATTTTGCATGGTTGCTTTAGGAATTATGTTGGAATGCATTTTTATTGCTTTTTTCACATTGTCTCAGGATTTTAAAAACATTACTGTCATATTAAGTTGAAAAAAAACTACTTTTTGTCTTTGCAAGCCATAAAAAAGCATATGTTTCGAGTAAAACTCACGAGGATGCATTATATCAGGCATTTTTAGACAGATTGCATGTTTGGTTTTGGAGTTATGTTCAAATAACTTTCATATTTAGTATGACATTTAATACTGTAGTATTAAATTTAAAAAACTAACTTGTGTCTTTGCAAACCTTACAAAAGATATTTTTTCTAGTAAAACTAACAAATCTACATGTCTCTAGTCTTTATTAGCCATTTTGCATGTGTTGTTTAGGAGTTATGTTTGAATACATTTGTATTGCTTTTTTCGCATTATCTCAGGATAACATTACTGTCATATTGAGTAAAAAACTACTTTTTGTTTTTGCAAGCCTTAAAAAAGCATGTGTTTAGAGTAAAACTCCCAATGATGCATTATTTCAGGCAATAATAGCCATTTTTCATGTGTGGTTTACTAGTTATGTTTAATAACTGTCATATTGAGTGTGACAGTATACTGTCATAGTGAGTAAAACCTAATTTTTGTATATCAATCAATCAATCAGCTTTATTGTCCATTCTTACATGTACAAGACACATAAGAACTGAAATTAAATTTTCGGCACAATCCCGCTAAGAGCAGACATACGTTACAGGGAGACAAGACGGGACCGCCAACGGATCAGCCTCACTTAGGCGCTCCTCAAAAAGGTGGGAAAAAGGTGACATTGGGGGGAGGGGGGAAGTAAAAAAAAATATCAGTCTGAGGCTGGACCCTCAGGAATGGTCCAGACTGAGTCCGAGGAAAAAAACCTCACATAGCATGGCACACATAAACAAGGTACATTTAATCACAACAACTCGCAACAAAGTCATCCAACAGGACCTTGGAGGCCAGCAGCTGCTGTTGAGCGCTGCTCAGCCCCCACAACCCCGGAGGAATAAAGCAGTGGTGAAGGCGTTGATTTGGGGAGGGGTATGTGCGTGCATGTATGCCCAATTAACTTGGGTGAGATGTTGGATTGTCTTTATGGGCCGAGGCCGGCCCCAAGAGTTCAAGAGTCCGACCCAGGTGCTTTTGAAGAAAAGGGAAAGGTCAAAAGCGTCCATCTTTGAGGAGTCCTCGGGGGAGTGTTTTCAAACAGCCTGTTCCTCAAGGCCATTCGAGGGAGTCAAATCGTAGATTAAGATGTTGTTTTTTCTTCGAGCAGTCAAAACAATGACATTCCTGCTCTATATGCTGGCTCTGACAATTCCAATTTATTCTTTCTGTAACATCATCAAGATGGAATCTACCTTGCGATTCAAATCAGCAATCGCTCCAGTCTGTGATCCCACAGCACGACCCAATCCTTCCATTGCGTTGAACAGCCTGTTGGCCCCTTGAGTGGCTGCCATCGTCTTCCGAATTTGACGATACACCAGAGCAATGCCCAGCCCAATCAGCAAATGCCCTGCGATCACAGCTCCAAATAGGTAGATGTCTTCCACGTCCTCGATGGAAAGGACTGAGAGGCACATGATTCTCCAAGTATTCCAGGAATCTCTCACGTACCCCGCAGCAATGGTTCCATCAGGGCAGCCAGGCTCCCCCGAGCCTCTTTTCCTTGTCGAAAAGACTGTGTCAATTGCGTCGAGAGTCCAGTTGATCAAATTCATTTTGATGTTTAGATTTGAGGACAGCTCAAGAAAAGAGGCTTCAAAATAGTTCAGACAAGACAAAAAACAAAGAGAGCAAGCAGGGAAGGAGGGAGCGGAGAGAGATGTGACCGCCCTCACCAGTGGCAAGACAGAAAAAAAAAAAAAAAAAAAAAAAAAAAAAAAAAAAAAAAAAATGCAAACCTTACAAAAACAACTGATTCTAGTAAAACTCACATGGATTCAATATTACAGGCATTTTTAGACATTTTGCATGTTTGGTTTAGGAATTATGATGGAATACTTTTTTATTGCTTTTTTCGCATTATCTCAGGATTCTAAGAACATAATTGTCATATTGAATAAAAAAACTACTTTTTGTTTTTGCAAACCTTACAAAATATTTTTTTTCCAGTAAAACTCACAAAGATACCTTTCTCCAGGCAATATCAGCCATTTTGCATTTGTGGTTTAGGAGTTATGTTTGAAAAAACTGTCATATTGTTTGTGGCAGTTATACTGTCATTATGAGTAAAACATAATTTTTGTATTTGTAAACCTTACCAAAATACCTGATTCTGGTAAAACTCACATAGATTCAATATTACAGGCATTTTTAGACATATTGCATGTTTGGTTTTGGAGTTATGTTTATATAACTTTCATATTTAGTATGACAGCTATACTGTCATATTGAGTAAACAAAAACTAATTTGTGTCTTTGAAAACCTTACAAAAGATTATTTTTCTAGTAAAACTAACAAAGATACATATCTCCAGGTATTATTAGCCATTTTGCATCTGTTGTTTAGGAGTTATGTTTGAATACGTATTTATTGCTTTTTTTGCATTATCTCAGGATTCTAAGAACATTACAGTCATATGGAGTAAAAAAAATACTTTTCGTGTTTGCAGGCTTTAAAAAAGCATATATTTAGAGTAAAACTCCCAATGATGCCTTATTTCAGGCATTTTTAGCCTTTTTGCATGGGTGGTTTACTAGTTATGTTTAATAACTGTCATATTGAGTGTGACTGTATACTGTCATAGTGAGTAAAACCTAATTTTTGTATTTGCAAACCTTACAAAAGATTATCTGATTCTAGTAAAACTCAAATGGATTCAATATTACAGGCATTTTTAGACATTTTGCATGTTTGGTTTAGGAATTATAATGGAATACATTTTTATTGCTTTTTTCGCATTATCTCAGGATTCTAAGAACATTATTATCATATTGAGTAAAAAACTACTTTTTGTGTTTGCAAGCCTTAAAAAAGCATACGTTTCGAGCAAAACTCACAAGATTGCATCATTTGAGGCATTATTAGCAATTTTTCATGTGTAGTTTAGGAGTTATGTTTAAAAAACTTACATATTGAGTGTGGCAGTCAAACTGTCATATTGAGCAAAAAAAAAAAAAGTGTGTCTTTGCAAACCTTACAAAAGAAACTGTTTCTAGTAAAACTCACAAAGATACATTTCTTAATTCATTTTTAGACATTTTGCATGTTTGGTTTAGGAATTATGATGAAGTACATTTTTATTGCTTTTTTCGCATTATCTCAGGATTCTAAGAACATTATCATCATATTGAGTAAAAAACTACTTTTTGTGTTTGCAAGCCTTAAAAAAGCATATGTTTCGAGCAAAACTCACAAGAATGCATTATTTGAGGCATTATTAGCCATTTTTTATGTGTAGTTTAGGAGTTATGTTTAAATAACTTACATATTGAGCGTGGCAGTTAAACTGTCATATTGAGCAAAAAAAAAAATGTGTGTCTTTGCTTTTACTGTCATATTGAGTAAAAAAAATAACTTTTGTGTTTCTAAACCTTACAAAAGAAATGTTTCTAGTAAAACTCACAAAGATACATTTCTTAATTCAGTATTAGACATTTTTCATGTGTGGTTTCATATTGAGTGTGGCAGTTATACTGTCATGTGTAAAACCTAATTTTTGTATTTGCAAACCTTACAAAAACAACTGATTATAGTGAAACGCACATAGATTAAATATTACAGGCATTTTTAGACATTTTGCATGTTTGGTTTAGGAGTTGTGTTTGAATAATTTTTTATTGCTTTTTTCGCATTATCTCACACTGTAAGAAATTTCACCATTTAATTACAGTAACCTACTGGCAGCTAATGGTTCCAGTAGAAAACTGTTTTTAAAAACTGCTATGCAAATGTATTCATACTGCATAGCAGTTTTTAAAAACAGTTTTATACTGGAACCAGTAGGTTACTGTAATTAAATGGTGAGATTCTGTTGTTAGGGAGTTTTTGACGTGGCGACTTGAATTGTAATGGAGCTGTCCAGCTCTTGTCTGTGTCCTTTTGTAGTCCTCTTCCATTATTTTCAAGAAGGCTTTGTCCTGAATGGAGGGTGCAATGTAATTGTCATGTCTGGTTTGTTTGAACACATTACATCCTAAATGATCAGGTTCACAAGCGCTATCCACAAGTTGAGTGCTGAAGCTGAATGGAACTTGTATCTCGCAATGTCTCGCTATTACATTAAATACATTGGGGCTGGCTCAAACATTGTAGGACGCCCCTTCTCAGTTGTATTTGTGAACAGCGTCTTCACAGCGAGAGTTTTGTGGACATCACCTAAACACACGTTTCCTACTATGACCCACCCGACGTCCAATTTTTGTGCATAGGGTGCGTTGTTAGGGCCACTTATCTGTTTATGGACTTTGTGAACTCTAATAACATCCCGTCCGAGAAGCATGAGTATAGGGGCATTAGAGTCCAGGTCAGGGATAAGGTGAGCTACTGACTTTAGGTGACTGTGTTGCATAGCTGCACTGGGTGTGGGAATTGCATTTCTATCGTTTGGGATATTTATACATTCAATGAGGCTAGGCAATGGGACTGATTGATTGATTGATTGAGACTTTTATTAGTAGGTTGCACAGTGAAGTACATATTCCGTACAATTGACCACTAAATGGTAACACCCGAATAAGTTTTTCAACTTGTTTAAGTCGGGGTCCACTTAAATTGATTCATTATACAGTATACTATCATATATACTATCATCATAATACAGTCATCACACAAGATAATCACATTGAATTATTTACATTATTTACAATCAGGGGTGTGGAAGGGGTGGGGGGTAGGATATGGACAGCAAGTAGTGGACTTATAGAGAGAGAGAAAGAGAGAGAGAGAGAGAGGAGAGAGAGAGAGAGAGAGAGAGAGAGAGAGAGAGAGAGAGAGAGAGAGAGAGAGAGAGAGAGAGAGAGAGACAGAGAGAGAGAGATAGAGAGAGAGAGATCAGAAGGCATAAGAAAAAGTATCTGCATTTGATTGTTTACATTTGATTATTAGCAATCCGGGGAGGGTGTTAGTTTAGGGTTGTAGCTGCCTGGAGTTGAACTTTTAGTGCGGTTTTGAAGGAGGATAGAGATGCCCTTTCTTTTATACCTTTTGGGAGCGCATTTCACATTGATGTGGCATAGAAAGAGAATGAGTTAAGACCTTTGTTAGTTCGGAATCTGGGTTTAACGTGGTTAGTGGAGCTACCCCTGGTGTTGTGGTTATGGCGGTCATTTACGTTAAGGAAGTAGTTTGACATGTACTTCGGTATCAGGGAGGTGTAGTGGATTTTATAGACTAGGCTCAGTGCAAGTTGTTTAACTCTGTCCTCCGCCTTGAGCCAGCCCACTTTAGAGAAGTGGGTAGGAGTGAGGTGGGATCTGGGGTGGAGGTCTAGAAGTAACCTGACTAGCTTGTTCTGAGATGTTTGGAGTTTCTATTTGAGGGTTTTGGAGGTGCTAGGGTACCAGGAGGTGCATGCGTAATCGAAAAAGGGTTGAACGAGAGTTCCCGCCAGAATCCTCAAGGTGCTTTTGTTGACCAGAGAGGAGATTCTGTAGAGAAATCTCGTTCGTTGGTTAACCTTTCTGATTACCTTGGTTGCCATTTCATCACAGGAAAGGTTAGCCTCTAGAAGGGAACCTAGGTAGGTGACCTCATCTTTTCTGGTGATAACAATGTCACCCACTTTTATGGTGAAGTCATTGACTTTCTTAAGGTTGATGTGGGACCCAAACAGGATGGATTCTGTTTTACCCAAGTGTATGGATAGCTTGTTGTCAGCGAGCCAGGTGCAAGTTCTACACAGCTCAGCACTGAGGATTTTCTCCACCTGTGACTTGTCCTTGCCGGATACCAGCAGGGCAGAGTCATCCGCAAACAAAAACAATTCACAGTCGCATGCCGATGACATGTCATTTATATATATTAGGAACAGTAAAGGTCCCAATATACTGCCTTGGGGGACTCCACAGCTCACCGAGAGAGGGGGGGACACGGTGCCGTTCACCTCTACCACCTGCTCCCTCCCCTCCAAGTAAGATTGCATCCAGCTCCATGAGGTTTTGTTAAATCAGATTGCTCTGAGCTTATCCAACAGTATAGCGTGGTTAACGGTGTCAAAGGCCTTCTGAAGGTCCAGCATGACCATGCCGCAGTATTTGCCCGCGTCCACCTCATGTTTGATGTGGTCGGTCAGATAGAGAAGACATGTGTCAGTGGAGTGGTTAGTTCTGAAGCCGGATTGGAATTTGTACATGAGTTTATTAGTGGCAAGGTAACTATCGACCTGTTCATAAACTATTTTCTCCATTACTTTCGAAATGGAGCTGACAATAGAAACAGGTCGGTAGTTGCCAGGTTCCAATTTGCTTCCTTTTTTAAAGAGGGGAGTTACTCTTGCTATCTTAAAATCTTTTGGTACTTGGCCTTGTGTAATTGATAGGTTTATTATGTGCGTGATGATCGGGGCAATGATGGAGGCAGAGTCCCTGAGGAATCTGGAGGGAATATTATCAAGGCCGGTGGCCTTGTTAGGGTGGAGCGCGCTCAATTTTTTAAACACCTCATCAGCTGTGACCATTTCTAATTTGAAATCATCGTTGGATACTCCTAGCTTTCTGTAGAAGGCTTTAATGTGTTCTACACCAAAGCGACCAGAGTGGTGGGACAGCTTGTTGACAAGAGTTGCGGCTATGCTGGTGAAAAAGATGTTAAGTCTGCTAGCTACCTCCATTTTGTCTGTAATGAGGGAGTCACCCTCCTTGATGCTGGTGTTGGTGAGTCTTGTTTTTAGTTTCTGGCTGCAACCAGGAAGCTGGTTGTTGAGAATTTTCCAGAGCTCATGTGGCTTATTTGTGTTTTCCTCTATTTTGTCGTGAATTTAATTTTTTTTAAAGGATTTAGTCAGGTTGGTTGACTTATTTCTTAATTTATTGCATTGCTTTTTGAGACTTGAAAGGAGTAATTTGAGGTTGATGTTATTGGGTTGTTTATCTACTTCTGTTTTACATTTTTGGTATTCAGAGTATTTTCTGTCTCTGTCTTTAATGGCAGCTAATAGGTCCGGATTCATCCATGGTTCCGAGCGGGCTTTGATCGTGACTGTTTTCACGGGAGCCATGTCATTTAGTATCTTTAGGAACGCCGTTTTGAAGCGATCCCAAGCAACATCGACCAGGTTGCTCGCGAGCACAGGGGACCAGTCCCACTCATCTAATTTTAAATTGAAATTGTCATTGGAGTATTTTTTGAGGGATCTGGATTGGGCTGTTATGTGGCCATTGGTTTTGGGTTAAGCTATTTTGCGGGTGCAGAAGGTTAGATAGTGGTCGCTAAGACCACAGATCATGACCCCACTATTTTTTATTTTAGGCCGGTCTGAAGTGAGAATGAGATCTATGGTTGATTGGGTGGAATCACATACCCTTGTAGGTAGCGCTATTAGCTGGGAAAGACCGTGCAGATTACAAAACTTGCTGAAGGATCTGAAGACAGGCGCATCTTTGCGTTGAATATCTGTGTTCAGATCCCCAGTTATAATTTTCTCCACGTTGTCTGTCCCTGCCAAGCATTCTTCCAAAGCCCCATAGAAATCACTCTTATTAGGGGGTCTATAAACAGTCCCTATTAGTACTGGCTTAGCGTTTTTAAATTTGATTTCCGCCCACACAGATTCCAGGTCATTGTGGTTAAGATCAGTGCGAGTTATGTATTTTATATCTTGGTGAATATACATACAAACGCCCCCACCGTGTTTATTCCTATCCTTTCTGATAACCGAAAAGTTTTCTATTTCTATCTCTGAGTCAGAAATACTTTGATCAAATTTGGTTTCAGAGAAACACAAAATTTTTACCTTCGTGTTGATGAACATTTCTCTGATTTGGTCGAGTTTGGCTCCAGAGAGGCTGTTCACATTAAGGTGGATGATGTGTAGTCCACTGGAGCCAAAAAGAGCATCAGAGTCCGCTGTGTTGTGGTACTGACCAGAAAAGTTCTTGGTTATTATTGCTGTTGAAGTTGAAGAAGAGAAGGGAAAGAGAGGAGAGAGAGAGAGAGTCATTTTCCTCCAGGTGAAGGGGGAGGGGCGGAGTTGGAGAGGGGGAGAGGGGGAGAGGGGGAGAGGGGGAGGCCAGGAAGGGTTGCTGGGGGTGGATTTCCTTTTGGCGGGCTTTTTTGAGGCCAAAGAGAATAACGAAAATGTTTTCGTAAAGGCGCCTCTAAATCCAGTGTATGCCGCGTCCTCGACCGTCGTGGACCGGGGAGAGGCCGCGTGGACCCCCGCCATCTCGTGCAGTTCCCCGTCATCATCGATGACTGGTTCGCCGTCCACCGCCGGTGCTGCGTCGTTTACCGCCGCTGAGTCGATGCCTTCTCCGATGACTGGGTCGTCCTCCACCGCCGCCGCCGAGCCTCCGACCGTGTCGATGAACGGGGCGAAGTCCTCCGCCGAGCCGCCGATCGCTGGAGCACAGGTGAGCTTGAGCTGAGATGAGCCGGTAGCGGAGTTAGCTTCGATGGCGACGCTAGCAGTAGCATTGCTAGTCTTCGCCAGTCGGGACAACATTAACCGTGTTGTTGCAGGTCCAGGGTTGAGTTCAGTGTCTCCTGATAGTAGAAGAAATAGTAGTATTATTGACTTTCTGTCTATCCTTCCAGTCAGGGGCATGTTCCCTTTGCCTCGATGGCCAGTCAAGCACGATGCTAACACGTTAGCTCCAAAGCCAAGGTGCTTCGCTGATGTATTGTCGTGGAGATAAAAGTCACTGTGATTGTCCATTTCGCGTTCTTGACTCTCATTTTCAAGAGGGTAAAGTATCCGAGGAGGTTTAAAATATAAATCCGTGATCCACAGTAGAAAAAGGAGGAAGTGTGGGATAATCCGAGCAGTTGTTTGAATTCCCGATCGGGAGCGAAAGAGAGTGCGACTACTCATCTCGGCGTCCAGTTTCAAGTTGGGATGTGGATGTGGACTGAACCATCCAAGGCTACCACTACATATCCTGTAGCTCTCCTGCCCATTGCTTTTTTAGTACCAGCACATGTCCTTAGTGAGTAAGGGGAACTAGGGCCACGGTCATTGAACAATTGAAAAAACTCAGGACATACTAACGACCTGTTACTTTGTTCATCATGGATGGCATAGAGCCTTACTGCTTGTTCAGGATGGCCTGCTGGGTACACTTTAACAAGACTAATTTTAGAGCAGGATCTGCCTGCTTCGTTCACGCCACAAACCTGTGTGCACTTGGACGTGATCTCCTCCGACTTAGCGGAGTCACTCTCCATACTCTGCTGCAGGTTCAGTTTCTTTAAACCAGGGTGCTGGTCCTGGGTGCAGAGCAGTGCAGTGTTTTTCATCAAGACACTCAGAGAACTGTATCTTGACCATACAGTTTTTTGCATTGTGTGTAGATGAAGAACAGCATTTGAAGCAAATGTGGTTCTCTTTAAAGAATGCTTTTCGAACATCGAGTTTTTTCATTCAAAATGATCTGCACTTCGAGAGGGGCTGAGGTTTCATGTGAATTGGGCAAAGCTTGTCGCTGTTAACAGCTTTGTTTGCCGTTTTTTGTGTATCTAAATTGTAACGGGAGACAACATCAGTTTTGTGCACTGAAATGTATTTTTGTTTGTATGCTCTCAAAGGCAGTTTGTCGAGTTTGGGTACGTCAGGGAACGATGTAAAGTTAAAGCTTGGGTCATTTCTTGAGTTAGCTTCTCGCGTTACAAAGTCTACAAAAACATTGAATGGTGGGAAGGGGACACGTTGTGTGCATTTGTATTTAGCTCCTACTGTGGTCCACCTTTCTTGCAAATTGAAGGGAAGTTTCTGCACAATTGGATTTAATCCTCTTGCGGTATCCAAAAACGCAAGACCAGGAAGATCTCCTTCAGCTTTAGCACTCTGCATTTCCATGAGCAGGTCACTAAACTTCCTTAGTTTGTGTAGTCTTTGGATGTGATTTGGGGGAACATATAAATTCTTTTGAAGAGTGTATCCTCAATCACTTCAGCTGAGCCATAACATTGCTCAAGCCTGTCCCACATCATATTGAGACCTTTGGTTGGGTTGTTAATGTGTATGGCTCTAATTTGTTCTATGTGTTCAGAGGATTCTTTGCCAAGCCACTTTAACATCATGTCGATCTCCTCACTTGTTGGTAAATCTAATCCATTTATTGCATTTTTAAAGGAGCGTTTCCAAGCTCTGAAATTTTGAGGCTTGTCGATAAATTGCAGTAGTCCTGTTGCTACTATTTCCCGGCGAGCAAAGTATCTAATGAAGTCACTCACATTAGAGATTTAGGCTCTTGGCATGAAGGCCGGACTTTGATTGATTGATTAATTGATTGAGACTTTTATTAGTAAGTTGCACAGTGAAGTACATATTCCGTACAATTGACCACTAAATGGTAACACCCGAATAAGTTTTTCAACTTGTTTAAGTCAGGGTCCACTTAAATTGATTCATGATGCAGATATACACTACCAGATATATACTATTATCATAATACAGTCATCACAAAAGATAATCACATTTAATTATTTACATTATTTACAATCCGGGGTGTGGAGGGGGAGGGGGGTGTTAGGTTTGGTTGTTATCATCAGTCATCAACAATTGAGAACAGAGAAATTGATATTGGTACAGTGTAGGTCTGACTTGGTAGGATATGTACAGCAAGTAGTGGACATAGAGAGAGAGAGAGAGAGGCAGAGAGAGAGAGAGAGAGAGAGAGAGAGAGAGAGAGAGAGAGAGAGAGAGAGAGAGATCAGAAGGCATAAAAAAAAGTATCTGCATTTGATTGTTTACATTTGATTATTAACAATCCGGGGAGGGTGTTAGTTGTAGCTGCCTGGAGGTGTACTTTTATTGCGGTTTTGAAGGAGGATAGAGATGCCCTTTCTTATACCTGTTGGGAGCGCATTCCACATTGATGTGACATAGAAAGAGAATGAGTTAAGACTTTTGTTAGATCGGAATCTGGGTTTAACGTGGTTAGTGGAGCTCCCCCTGATGTTGTGGTTATGGCGGTCATTTACGTTAAGGAAGTAGTTTGACATGTACTTCGGTATCAGGGAGGTGTAGCGGATTTTATAGACTAGGCTCAGTGCAAGTTGTTTTACTCTGTCCGCCACCCTGAGCCAGCCCACTTCGGAGAAGTGGGTAGGAGTGAGGTGGGATCTGGGGTGGAGGTCTAGAAGTAATCTGACTGGCTTGTTCTGGGATGTTTGGAGTTTAGATTTGAGGGTTTTGGAGGTGCTAGGGTACCAGGAGGTGCATGCGTAATCCAAAAAGGGTTGACGAGAGTTCCCGCCAGAATCCTCATGGTGTTTTTGTTGACCAGAGAGGAGATTCTATAGAGAAATCTCGTTTGTTGGTTGACCTTTTTGATTACCTTGGTTGCCATTTTATCACAGGAAAGATTAGCCTCTAGAATGGAACCTAGGTAGGTGACCTCATCATTCCTGGTGATAACAATGACACCCACTTTTATAGTGAAGTCATTGACTTTCTTAAGGTTGATGTGGGACCCAAACAGGATGGATTCCGTTTGACCCAAGTGTATGGATAGCTTGTTTTCAGTGAGCCAGGTGCAAGTTCTACAGAGTTCAGCACTGAGGATTTTCTCCACCTGTGACTTGTCCCTGTCTGATACCAGCAAGGCCAAGTCATCCGCAAACAAGAACAATTCACAGTCGCATGCCGATGACAAGTCGTTTGTGTATATTAGGAACAGTAAAGGCCCCAATATACTGCCTTGAAGGACTCCACAGCTCACTGAGAGGGGGGGGACAAGGTGCCGTTCACCTCTACCACCTGTTCTCTCCCCTCAAGTAAGATTGCATCCAGCTCGATGAGGTTTTGTTAAATCCGATTGCTCTGAGCTTATCCAACAGTATAGCGTGGTGAGCGGTGTCAAATGCCTTCTGAAGGGCAAGAATGACCATGCCGCAGTATTTTCCCGCGTCCACCTCATGTTTGATTTGGTCGGTCAGATAGAGAAGGCATTTTTCAGTGGAGTGGTTAGTTCTGAAGCCGGATTGGAATTTGTATATGAGTTTATTAGTGGCAAGGCAACTATCGACCTGTTCATAAACTATTTTTTCCATTACTTTCGAAATGGAACTGAGAATAGAAACAGGTCGGTAGTTGCCAGATTCCAATTTGCTTCCTTTTTCAAAGAGGGGAGTTACTCTTGCTATATTAAAATCTTTTTGTACTTGGCCGTGTGAAATTGAGAGGTTTATTATGTGCGTGATGATTGGGGCAATGATGGAGGAAGAGTCCCTGAGGAATCTGAAGGGAATATTATCAAGGCCGGTGGCCTTGTTTGGGTGGAGCGCGCTCAATTTTTTAAGCACCTCATCAGCTGTGACAATTTCTTAGTTTAAATCATTGTTGGATACTTCTAGCTTTCTGTAGAAGGCTTTAATGTGTTCTACACCAAAGCGACCAGAGTGACGGGACAGCTTGTTGACAATCTTGTGCTTTTTCCTTCCAGACCCTAGTGGATTTGCCACTTCAAAGGAATCTTGATAAAGAATTATGCCTAAGGAGGAGGTCCTGTCTTTGAGCAGCATGTTCTTTTTAATATTTGTGCCATCCCACAAATCCTGAATAACATTATCAGGTTGGATTCTAGTTTTTACTTGCTGTATTTGCTCCCTCACAGACTTTAAGGATAACAGTGACTCAATGGTGTTTTTCACTGGCACATATTGTAGAAAACATTCTTTGCCTGATTCATCTAACCAAGACAAATTGGGAGTGGCTCCACATATTTAAAGTTACAAGTGACTCTGATTGCACGGGAATTACCTTGTTATCAAAAACACACCAGTAGGATGGATTTAGCTGCGGCGGCCAGGTGGCAGCAGGTTATCGCTCGTCCATCCATCGGTACTTGGGCTTCTATGCCCCCTGGTAGGGTCTCCCAGACAAACAGGTCCTAGGTGAGGGATCAGAAAAAAAGCAGCTCAAAGACCTTTAGGAGAAGTACAAATCGAGGACCTAGATTTTTCCTCGCCCGGACGCGGGTCACCGGGGCTCCCCTCTGGAGCCAGGCCCAGAGGTGGGGCACGATGGCGAGCGCCTGGTGGCCGGGCCTGTCCCCATGGGACTCAGGCTCAGCTCGAAGAGGCAATGTGGGTCCCCCTCCAATGGGCTCACCACTCATGGGCTGGGTCATAGAGGTCGGTTGCAGTGTGAGCTGGGCAGCAGCCGAAGGCAGGGCACTTGGCGGTCCAATCATCGGCGACATAAGCTATCTCTTGAGACGTGGAATGTCACCTCGCTGGGAGGGAAGGAAAAGTTCAGGCTAGATATAGTTGGACTCACTTCTACGCACAGCAAGGGCTCTGGAACCTGTTCTCTCTGGGGCCGGACTCTCTTCCACTCTGGCATTGCAAGCAATGAGAGGCGACAGGCTGGGGTGGCAATTCTTGTTTGCCCCCCGGCTCAAAGCCTGCACGTTGGACTTTAACACAGTAGACGAGATGGTAGCTTCCCTCCGCCTTCGGGTTGGGGGACGGGTCCTGACTGTTGTTTGTGTTTACGCACCAAACAGCAGCTCAGAGTACCCACTTCTTTGGATTCCCTTGAGGGAGTACTGGAGAGTGCTCCCTCGGGTGATTCCCTTGTTCTTCTGGGGGGCTTCAACGCTCATGTTGGCAACGACAGTGAAACCTGGAGAGGCGTGATTGGGAAAAATGGCCACCCGGATGTGAACCCAAGTGGTGCTTTGTTATTGGACTTTTGTACTCGTCACGGATTGTCCATAACAAACACAATGTTTAAACATAAGGGTGTCCATGTGCACTTGGCACCAAGACACCCTCGGCCGCAGTTCCATGATTGACTTTGTAGTTGTGTCATCGGATTTGCGGCCTCATGTTTTGGACACTCGGGTGACGAGAGGGGCAGAGCTTTCTACCGATCACCACCTGGTGGTGAGCTGGCTCCGATGGTGGGGGAGGATGCCGGACAGACCTGGCAGGCCCAAATGCATTGTGAGGGTCTGCTGGGAACGCCTAGCAGAGTCTCCTGTCAGAGAGAGTTTCAATTCCCACCTCCGGAAGAACTTTGAACATGTGACGTGGGAGGTGCTGGACCATTTTCCGTGCCCCTCTTGGCGAGGCGGCTGATTGGACCTGTGGCCTCAAGGTGTTTGGTGCATGTCGTGGCGGTAATCCTAGAACCCGCTGGTGGATACAAGCAGTGAGGGAAGCCATCAAACACTGAAGAAAGAGCCTATCTGGGGGGGAAGCAGTGCACTGTCAACACCGTGTATGGTGTGCTGCTGACCTTTACTGCGGCTATTACGGATCGGTGGAGGGAATACTTCGAAGACCTCCTCAATCCCACCAACATGTCTTCCTATGATTAAGCATTGCCTGGGGAATCTGTGGTGGGTTCTCCTATTTCTGGGGCTGAAGTTGCTGAGGTAGTTGAAAAGCTCCTCGGTGGCAAGGCCCCGGGAGTGGATGAGATCCTTAAGGCTCTGGATGCTGTGGGGCTGTCTTGGTTGACAAGACTCTGCAACATTGCGTGGACATTGGGGGCGGTACCTCTGGATTGGGAGACCGGGGTGGTGGTTCCTCTCTTTAAGAAGGGGAACCGGAGGGTGTGTTCCAACTATCGTGGATCACACTCCTCAGCCTTCCCGGTAAGGTCTATTCATGTGTACTGGAGAGGAAGCTACGCCGGATAGTCGAACCTCGGATCCAGGACGTCCTGGTCGTGGAACTCTATATTCTCGGCAGGGTCCTTGAGTGTGCATGGGAGTTTGCCTAACCAGTCTACATGGGCTTTGTGGACTTGGAGAAGGCATTCGACCGTATCCCGGGGGAGTGCTCAGAGAGTATGGGGTATCGGACTGTCTGATTGTGGCGGGTCGCTCTCTGTATGATCAGTGTCAGAGCTTTGTCCACATTGCCGGCAGTAAGTCGGACCCCTTTCCAGTGAGGGTTGGACTCCGCCAAGGCTGCCCTTTGTCACCGATTCTGTTCAAAACTTTTATGGACAGAATTTCTAGGTGCAGTCATGATGTTGAGGGGATCCGGTTTGGTGGCTGCAGGATTAGGTCTCTGCTTTTTGCAGATAATGTGGTCCTGATGGCTTCAACTGGCCAGGATCTTCAGCTCTCATTGGATCGGTTCGCAGCCGAGTGTGAAGCGACTGGGATGAGAATCAGCACCTCCAAGTCCAAGTCCATGGTTCTCGCCCGGGAAAGGGTGGAGTGCCATCTACAGGTTGGGGAGGAGATCTTGCCCAAAGTGGAGGAGTTCAAGTACCTAGGAGTCTTGTTCACGAGTGAGGGAACAGTAGATCGTAAGATCCACAGGCGGATTGGTGCGGCGTCTTCAGTAATCAGGACGCTATATCGATCCGTTGTGGTGAAGAAGGAGCTGAGCCAAAAGGAAAAGCTCTCAATTTACCGGTCGATCTACGTTCCCATCGTCACCTATGGTCATGAGCTTTGGGTTATGACCGAAAGGACAAGATCACGGGTACAAGCGGCCGAAATGAGTTTCCTCCGCCGGGTGGCAGGTCTCTTCCTTAGAGATAGGGTGAGAAGCTCTGTCATCCGGGAGGAACTCAGAGTAAAGCTGCTGCTCCTCCACATTGAGAGGAGCCAGATGAGGTGGTTCGGGTATCTGCTCAGGATGCCACCCGAACGCCTCCCTAGGGAGGTGTTTAGGGCAAGTCCGACCGGCAGGAGGCCACGGGGAAGACCCAGGACACATTTGCAAGACTATGTCTCCCGGCTGGCCTGGGAACGCCTCGGGATCCCCCGAGAAGAGCTGGACAAAGTGGCTGGGGAGGGGGAAGTCTGGGCTTCTCTGCTTAGGCTGCTGCCCCCGCAACCCGACCTCGGATAAGCGGAAGAAAATGGATGGATAGATGGATTTAGTATGACAGTTATACTGTCATATTGAGTAAAACAACTAACTTGTGTCTTTGCAAACCTTACAAAATATATATTTTTCTAGTAAAACTTACAAAGATACATTTCTCCAGGCATTATTAGCCATTTTGCATGTGTGGTTTAGGAGTTATGTTTAATTAACTGTCAGATTGAGTGTGACAGTATACTGTCATTGTGAGAAAAACCCATAGTTTGTATTTGCAAACCTTACAAAAACAACTGATTCTAGTTAAACTTACATGAATACAATATTACAGGCATTTTTATACATAATGCATGTTTGCTTTTGGAGTTATGTTTATATAACTTTCATATTTAGTATGACAGTTATACTGTCATACTGAGTAAAAAAAAAAAACTTGTGTCTTTACAACCCTTACAAAATTTTTTTTTTTTAGTAAAACTCACAAAGATACATTTCTCCAGGCAATATTAGCCTTTTTACATGTGTGGTTTAAGAGTTATGTTTAAATAACTGTCATATTGAAGTGGCAGTAATACTGTCATTATAAGTAACACCTAATTTTTGTATTTGTAAACTTTACCAAAATACCTGATTCTGGTAAAACTCACATGGATTCAATATTACAGGCATGTTTAAATTTTGGAGGAATGTTTATCTAACTTTCATATGTAGTCATATTGAGTAAAACAACTAACTTGTTGTCTTTGCAAACCTTACAAAAGATCATTATTCTAGTAAAACTAACAAAGATACATTTCTCCAGGCATTATTAGCAATTTCTTATGTGTTGTTTAGGAGTTATGTTTAAAAAACTGTCATATTGATTGTGGCAGTATACTGTCATAGTGAGTAAAACCTAATTTTTGTATTTGCAAACCTTACAAAAAAACCTGATTCTAGTAAAACTCACATAGATACAATATTACAGGCATTTTTAGACAATATGCATATTTGGTTTTGAAATTATGTTTATATAACCTTCATATATAGTAAGACAGCTATACTGTAATATTGAGTAAAAAAACTAACTTGTGTCTTTGCAAACCTTACAAAATATGATTTTTCTTGTAAAACTCACAAAGATAACATTTTCACGCATTATTAGGAATTTTGCATGGTTGGTTTAGGAATTATGTTGGAATACATGTTTATCGCTTTTTTCGCATTGTCTCAGGATTTTAAAAACATTACTGTCATATTAAGTAAAAAAACTACTTTTTGTGTTTGCAAGCCTTAAAAAAGCATATGTTTCGAGTAAAACTCACGAGGATGCATTATATCAGGCATTTTTAGACAGATTGCATGTTTGGTTTTGGAGTTATGTTCAAATAACTTTCATATTTAGTATGACAGTTATACTGTAGTATTAAATTAAAAAAACTAACTTGTGTCTTTGCAAACCCTACAAAATATTATTTTTCTAGTAAAACTAACAAAGATACATATCTCCAGGTATTATTAGCCATTTTGCATCTGTTGTTTAGGAGTTATGTTTAAATACGTTTTTATTGCTTTTTTTGCATTATCTCTGGATTCTAGGAACATTACAGTCATATGGAGTAAAAAATTACTTTTTGTGTTTGCAGGCTTTAAAAAAGCATATGTTTTGAGTAAAACTCCCAATGATGCATTATTTCAGGCATTTTTAGCCATTTTGCATGGGTGGTATGTTTAATAACTGTCATATTGAGTGTGACTGTATACTGTCATAGTGAGTAAAACCTAATTTTTGTATTTGCACAAATTAATTCGTGTCTTTGCAAACCTTACAAAAGAAAATGTTTCTAGTAAAACTCACAAAGATACATTTCTTAATTCATTTTTAGACATTTTGCATGTTTGGTTTAAGAATTATGATGAAATACATTTGTGTGGCTTTTTTCGCATTATCTCAGGATTCTAAGAACATTATTGTCATATTGACTAAAAAACTACTTTTTGTGTTTTCAAGCCTTAAAAAAGCATATGTTTCGAGCAAAACTCACAAGAATGCATTATTTGAGGCATTATTAGCCATTTTTCATGTGTAGTTTAGGAGTTATGTTTAAATAACTTACATATTGAGCGTGGCAGTTATACTGTCATATTGAGTAAAAAAAAACAACTTTTGTGTTTGTAAACCTTACAAAAGAAATGTTTCTAGTAAAACTCACAAAGATACATTTCTTAATTAATTATTAGACATTTTTCATGTGTGGTTTCATATTGAGTGTGGCAGTTATACTGTCATGTGTAAAACCTAATTTTTGTATTTGCAAACCTTACAAAAACAACTGATTCTAGTGAAACGCACATAGATTCAGTATTACAGGCATTTTTAGACATTTTGCATGTTTGGTTTAGGAGTTGTGTTTGAATCATTTTTTATTGCTTTTTTCGCATTATCTCACACTGTAAGAAATTTCACCATTTAATTACAGTAACCTACTGGCAGCTAATGGTTCCAGTAGAAAACTGTTTTTAAAAACTGCTATGCAAATGTATTCATACTGCATAGCAGTTTTTGAAAACAGTTTTTAACTGGAACCAGTAGGTTACTGTAATTAAATGGTGAAATTCTGTTGTTAGGGAGTTTTTGACGTGGCGACTTGAATTGTAATGGAGCTGTCCAGCTCTTGTCTGTGTCCTTTTGTAGTCCTTCTTCCATTATTTTCAAGAAGGCTTTGTCCTGAATGGAGGGTGCGATGTAATTGTCATGTCTGGTTTGTTTGAACACATTACATCCTAAATGATCAGGTTCACAAGCGCTATCCACAAGTTGAGTGCTGAAGCTGAATGGAACTTGTATCTCACAATGTCTCGCTATAACATTAAATACATTGGGGCATGGCTCAAACATTGTAGGACGCCCCTTCTCAGTTGTATTTGTGAACAGCGTCTTCACAGCGAGAGTTTTGTGGACATCACCAAACACACGTTTCCTACTATGACCCACCCGAGGGCCAATTTTTGTGCATAGGGTGCGTTGTTAGGGCCACTTATCTGTTTATGGACTTTGTGAACTCTAATAACATCCCGTCCGAGAAGCATGAGTATAGGGGCATTGGAGCCAGGTCAGGGATAAGGTGAGCTACTGACTTTAGGTGACTGTGTTGCATAGCTGCACTGGGTGTGGGAATTGCATCTCTATCGTTTGGGATATTTTTACATTCAATGAGGCTAGGCAATGGGATGTGGACTGAACCATCCAAGTCTGCCACTACATATCCTGTAGCTCTCCTGCCCATTGCTTTTTTAGTACCAGCACATGTCCTTAGTGAGTAAGGGGAACTAGGGCCACGGTCATTGAACAATTGAAAAAACTCAGGACATACTAACGACCTGTTACTTCGTTCATCATGGATGGCATAGAGCCTTACTGCTTTTTCAGGATGGCCTGCTGGGTACACTTTAACAAGACTAATTTTAGAGCAGGATCTGCCTGCTTCGCTCACACCACAAACCTGTGTGCACTTGGACGTGATCTCCTCCGACTTAGCGGAGTCACTCTCTATACTCTGCTGCAGGTTCAGTTTCTTTAAACCAGGGTGCTGGTCCTGGGTGCAGAGCAGTGCAGTGTTTTTCATCAAGACACTCAGAGAACTGTATCTTGACCATACAGTTTTTTGCATTGTGTGTAGATGAAGAACAGCATTTGAAGCAAATGTGGTTCTCTTTTAAGAATGCTTTTCGAACATCGAGTTTTTTCATTCGAAATGATCTGCACTTCGAGAGGGGCTGAGGCAGGGCCGGCCCGTGGCATAGGCTGTATAGGCAAATGCTAAGGGCGCCGTCCATCAGGGGGCGCCACGCCAGTGCCCCAAATGCTGGAGGAAAAAAAAAGAAAAAAAAGTTGGTACTAATATTTCTAAATACAAAAAATAATCCCACGTTAATTAAAATGCAAAGTAAAGCCTATTTAATAGAAATATTTTTTGTTACAACATTACGCCCCCCCCCCCCCCCCATCCCCCTGCACGGTGCGCCCCTCCCTTCCCGTATCATGACTCTTGCCACATCAAAAAATCAACACAAGATGCCAAAACGGCCAAAACTGTCAGGTGCCCAGGGAAGAAAAAATAGAAAAGAAAAGGAGGAGAAACGAGAAAAAGACAGAGGTAGCAGGTAGGTAACGTTAGCCTACATGAAATGATTTGTCTGTTACAGAATGTGATATAGTAACCTGGCTTTATAGCATTAAGCTAATGTTACATGATTCGGCAATTGCTAATCAATAAATAGCTAGTTCTGTTTTAACGTCAGGTTAATATTGTGGAGGGGGCTAAATTGTTATGGAAAATAATAATGTAACGTTAGGTAATTACAGTACTCCCACCTTACATTCCTCAGGGACATTTGTATTAGATCTTTTAAGCAAGTGTTTTTTGTTTACATTGTTATTGCCTTCTGGTTAGCTAATGTTTGCCCTGCAGGTAATAGTCACTTTTCCACCCCTTTATATATTAGGTATAGTTGTAAGCCTAGTTGTTAAAGTGCACATCATTAATGTTAATTAAGCAATATCACATGAGAGGGAATGCTGTTTTTTTAATTTGAGCACTGCTGTGATTCGGTTAAAGATACTCATAACATAACATTCTCATATAATATGTTAATTTGCTTTCTTTAAGTAAAAAAAAAGGTCAAAAACAAAGCTATTCGGTTTCTTGTGAGTATATACACTTCACTGCCGATGTGGGGGGGGGGGGGGGGGAACCTAAAATCTTGCCTAGGGCGCCAGATTGGTTAGGGCCAGGCCTGGGCTGAGGTTTCATGTGAATTGGGCAAAGCTTGTCGCTGTTAACAGCTTTGTTTGCCGTTTTTTGTGTATCTAAATTGTAACGGGAGACAACATCAGTTTTTTGCACTGAAATTTATTTTTGTTTATATGCTCTCAAAGGCAGTTTGTCGAGTTTACGATGTAAAGTTAAAGCTTGGGTCATTTCTTGAGTTAGCTTCTCGCGTTACAAAGTCTACAAAAACATTGAATGGTGGGAAGTGGACACGTTGTGTGCATTTGTATTTAGCTCCTACTGTGGTCCACCTTTCTTGCAAATTGAAGGGAAGTTTCTGCACAATTGGATTTAATCCTCTTGCGGTATCCAAAAACGCAAGACCAGGAAGGTCTCCTTCAGCTTTAGCACTCTGCATTTCCATGAGCAGGTCACTAAACTTCCTTAGTTTGTGTAATCTTTGGATGTGATTTGGGGGAACATATCAATTCTTTTGAAGAGTGTATCCTCAGTCACTTCAGCTGAGCCATACCATTGCTCAAGCCTGTCCCACATCATATTGAGACCTTTGGTTGGGTTGTTAATGTGTATGGCTCTAATTTGTTCTATGTGTTCAGAGGATTCTTTGCCAAGCCACTTTAACATCAAGTCCATCTCCTCACTTGTTGGTAAATCTAATCCATTTATTGCATTTTTAAAGGAGCGTTTCCAAGCTCTGAAATTTTGAGGCTTGTCGATAAATTGCAGTCGTCCTGATGCTACTAATTCCCGGCGAGCAAAGTATCTAATGAAGTCACTCACATTAGAGATTTAGGCTATTGGCATGAAGGCCGGACTTTGATTGATTGATTGATTGAGACTTTTATTAGTAAGTTGCACAGTGAAGTACTTATTCCGTACAATTGATCACTAAATGGTAACACTCGAATAAGTTTTTCAACTTGTTTAAGTCAGGGTCCACTTAAATTGATTCATGATACAGATATACACTACCAGATATATACTATTATCATAATACAGTCATCACACAAGATAATCACATTGAATTATTTACATTATTTACAATCCGGGATGTGGAGGGGGAGGGGGGTTTAGGTTTGGTTGTTATCATCAGTCATCAACAATTGAGAACAGAGAAATGGATATTGGTACAGTGTAGGTCTGACTTGGTAGGATATGTACAGCAAGTAGTGGACACAGGCGGATTGGTGCGGCGTCTTCAGTAATGAGGACGCTATATCGATCCGTTGTGGTGAAGAAGGAGCTGAGCCAGAAGGAAAAGCTCTCAATTTACCGGTCGATCTACGTTCCCACCTTTGGGTTATGACCAAAAGGACAAGATCATGGGTACAAGCAGCCAAAATGAGTTTCCTCCGCCGGGTGGCAGGTCTCTCCCTTAGAGATAGGGTGAGAATCTCTGTCATCCGGGAGGAACTCAGAGTAAAGCTGCTGCTCCTCCACATTGAGAGGAGCCAGATGAGGTGGTTCGGGCATCTGCTCAGGATGCCACCCGAACGCCTCCCTAGGGAGGTGTTTAGGGCAAGTCCGACCGGCAGGAGGCCACGGGGAAGACCCAGGACACATTTGCAAGACTATGTCTCCCGGCTGGCCTGGGAACGCCTCGGGATCCCCCGAGAAGAGCTGGACAAAGTGGCTGGGGAGAGGGAAGTCTGGGCTTCTCTGCTTAGGCTGCTGCCCCCGCAACCCGACCTCGGATAAGCGGAAGAAAATGGATGGATGGATGGATTTAGTATGACAGTTATACTGTCATATTGAGTAAAACAACTAACTTGTGTCTTTGCAAACCTTACAAAATATATATTTTTCTAGTAAAACTCACAGATACATTTCTCCAGGCATTATTAGCCATTTTGCATGGGTGGTTTAGGAGTTATGTTTAAATAACTGTCAGATTGAGTGTGACAGTATACTGTCATTGTGAGAAAAACCCATAGTTTGTATTTGCAAACCTTACAAAAACAACTGATTCTAGTTAAACTCACATGAATACAATATTACAGGCATTTTTAGACATAATGTATGTTTGCTTTTGGAGTTATGTTTATATAACTTTCATATTTAGTATGACAGTTATACTGTCATATTGAGTAAAAAAAAACTAACTTGTGTCTTTACAACCCTTACAAATTTTTTTTTTTTTTTAGTAAAACTCACAAAGATACATTTCTCCAGGCAATATTAACCTTTTTATATGTGTGGTTTAAGAGTTATGTTTAAATAACTGTCATATTGAAGTGGCAGTAATACTGTCATTATAAGTAACACCTAATTTTTGTATTTGTAAACCTTACCAAAATACCTGATTCTGGTAAAACTCACATGGATTCAATATTACAGGCATGTTTAAATTTTGGAGGAATGTTTATCTAACTTTCATATGTAGTCATATTGAGTAAAACAACTAACTGTTGTCTTTGCAAACCTTACAAAAGATCATTATTCTAGTAAAACTAACAAAGATACATTTCTCCAGGCATTATTAGCAATTTCTTATGTGTTGTTTAGGAGTTATGTTTAAAAAACTGTCATATTGAGTGTGGCAGTATACTGTCATAGTGAGTAAAACCAAATTTTTGTATTTGCACACCGTACAAAAAAACCTGATTCTAGTAAAACTCACATAGATACAATATTACAGGCATTTTTAGACAATATGCATATTTGGTTTTGAAATTATGTTTATATAACCTTCATATATAGTATGTGTCCTGGGTATGACGTTAAACTACATCCAGGCATGAGATGGGAGGCTGTGTGTGGGGTTAGTGAGTCCTAACTAACGTCTATAAAATGCACACAAAGAACCGTTTGCACCTTCTCTTGTGACTGGCGGGCGGTCAGCGCCATAAAGCTGAGCGTGTCCCTGGGTAATTGGGGAGCGGACAACCAACAGGACAGACTAAGTTCAACAGCCCAGTAAGGCAATTAGTCTAGGAGAAGGATCTCTGATATAAAATACCCCTTCCAACCCGCACCAAGCCAGCGTGGAAGATGTAGGCTAATAACCAGCATGAAGAGTACGCCAAGAGATCGTTCACTATGGCAGAAACATGCTGAGGCTTTCGTCCAGCAGTGAAGAAAATGTTTCTAGTAGAACTTACAAAGATACATTTCTTAATTAATTTTTAGACATTTTGCATGTTTGGTTTAGGAATTATGATGAAATACATTTTTATTGCTTTTTTCGCATTATCTCACACTGTAAGAAATTTCACCATTTAATTACAGTAACCTACTGGCAGCTAATGGTTCCAGTAGAAAACTGTTTTTAAAAACTGCTATGCAAATGTATTCATACTGCATAGCAGTTTTTAAAAACAGTTTTATACTGGAACCAGTAGGTTACTGTAATTAAATGGTGAAATTCTGTTGTTAGGGAGTTTTTGACGTGGCGACTTGAATTGTAATGGAGCTGTCCAGCTCTTGTCTGTGTCCTTTTGTAGTCCTTCTTCCATTATTTTCAAGAAGGCTTTGTCCTGAATGGAGGGTGCGATGTAATTGTCATGTCTGGTTTGTTTGAACACATTACATCCTAAATGATCAGGTTCACAAGCGCTATCCACAAGTTGAGTGCTGAACTGAATGAAACTTGTATCTCGCAATGTCTCGCTATTACATTAAATACATTGGGGCATGGCTCAAACATTGTAGGACGCCCCTTCTCAGTTGTATTTGTGAACAGCGTCTTCACAGCGAGAGTTTTGTGGACATCACCTAAACACGTTTCCTACTATGATCCACCGAGGTCCAATTTTTGTGCATAGGGTGCGTTGTTAGGGCCACTTGTCTGTTTATGGACTTTGTGAACTCTAATAACATCCTGTCCGAGAAGCATGAGTATAGGGGCATTAGAGTCCAGGTCAGGGATAAGGTGAGCTACTGACTTTAGGTGACTGTGTTGCATAGCTGCACTGGGTGTGGGAATTGCATCTCTATCGTTTGGGATATTTATACATTCAATGAGGCTAGGCAATGGGATGTGGACTGAACCATCCAAGGCTGCCACTACATATCCTGTAGCTCTCCTGCCCATTGCTTTTTTAGTACCAGCACATGTCCTTAGTGAGTAAGGGGAACTAGGGCCACGGTCATTGAACAATTGAAAAAACTCAGGACATACTAACGACCTGTTACTTTGTTCATCATGGATGGCATAGAGCCTTACTGCTTGTTCAGGATGGCCTGCTGGGTACACTTTAACAAGACTTATTTTAGAGCAGGATCTGCCTGCTTCGCTCATGCCACAAACCTGTGTGCACTTGGACGTGATCTCCTCCAACTTAGCGGAGTCACTCTCCATACTCTGCTGCAGGTTCAGTTTCTTTAAACCAGGGTGCTGGTCCTGGGTGAAGAGCAGTGCAGTGTTTTTCATCAAGACACTCTGTATCTTGACCATACAGTTTTTTGCATTGTATGTAGATGAAGAACAGCATTTGAAGCAAATGTGGTTCTCTTTTAAGAATGCTTTTCGATCATCGAGTGTTTTCATTCGAAATGATCTGCACTTCGAGAGGGGCTGAGGTTTCATGTGAATTGGGCAAAGCTTGTCGCTGTTAAGAGCTTTGTTTGCCATTTTTTGTGTATCTAAATTGTAACGGGAGACAACATCAGTTTTGTGCACTGAAATGTATTTTTGTTTATATGCTCTCAAAGGCAGTTTGTCGAGTTTGGGTACGTCAGGGAACGATGTAAAGTTAAAGCTTGGGTCATTTCTTCAGTTAGCTTCTCGCGTTACAAAGTCTACAAAAACATTGAATGGTGGGAAGTGGACACGTTGTGTGCATTTGTATTTAGCTCCTACTGTGGTCCACCTTTCTTGCAAATTGAAGGGAAGTTTCTGCACAATTGGATTTAATCCTCTTGCGGTATCCAAAAACGCAAGACCAGGAAGGTCTCCTTCAGCTTTAGCACTCTGCATTTCCATGAGCAGGTCACTAAACTTCCTTAGTTTGTGTAGTCTTTGGATGTGATTTGGGGGAACATATCAATTCTTTTGAAGAGTGTATCCTCAATCACTTCAGCTGAGCCATAACATTGCTCAAGCCTGTCCCACATCATATTGAGACCTTTGGTTGGGTTGTTAATGTGTGTGGCTCTAATTTGTTCTATGTGTTCAGAGGATTCTTTGCCAAGCCACTTTAACATCAAGTCCATCTCCTCACTTGTTGTTAAATCTAATCCATTTATTGCATTTTTAAAGGAGCGTTTCCAAGCTCTGAAATTTTGAGGCTTGTCGTTAAATTGCAGTATCATCAATCAATCAATCAATGTTTATTTATATAGCCCTAAATCACAAGTGTCTCAAAGGGCTGTACAAGCCACAACGACATCCTCGGTACAGAGCCCACATACGGGCAAGGAAAACTCACCCCAGTGGGACGTCAATGTGAATGACTATGAGAAACATTGGAGAGGACCGCATATGTGGGTAACCCCCCCCCCCCCTCCCTCTCTAGGGGAGACCGAAAGCAATGGATGTCGAGTGGGTCTGACATAATATTGTGAAAGTCCAACACATCCAGTCCATAGTGGGGCCAGCAGGAACCATCCCGAGCGGAGACGGGTCAGCAGCATAGAGATGTCCCCCATCCGATGTCCACCCCGGGTTGGGAGCAGAGTAGAAAAGATAAGAAAAGAAACGGCAGATCAACTGGTCTAAAAAGGGAGTCTATTTAAAGGCTAGAGTATACAAATGAATTTTAAGATGAGACTTAAATGCTTCTACTGAGGTAGCATCTCTAACTTTTACCGGGAGGGCATTCCATAGTATTGGAGCCCGAATAGAAAATGCTCTATAGCCCACAGACTTTTTTTTGGGCTCTGGGAATCACTAATAAGCCGGTGTTCTTTGAACACAGATTTCTTGCCGGGACATATACAATACAATCGGCAAGATAGGCAGGAGCTTGACCGTGTAGTATTTTATACGTAAGTAGTAAAACCTTAAAGTCGCATCTTAGGTGCACAGGAAGCCAGTGCAAGTGAGCCAGTATAGGCGTAATATGATCAAACTTTCTTGTTTTTGTCAAAAGTCTAGCAGCCGCATTTTGTACCATCTGTAATCTTTTAATGCTAGACATAGGGAGGCCCGAAAATAAAACGTTACAGTAATCGAGACGAGATGTAACGAACGCATGGATAATGATCTCAGCATCGCTTGTGGACAAAATGGAACAAATTTTAGCGATATTACGGAGATGAAAGAAGGCCGTTTTAGTAACACTCTTAATGTGTGACTCAAACGAGAGAGTTGGGTCGAAGATAATACCCAGATTCTTTACCGAGTCGCCTTGTGTAATTGTTTGGTTGTCAAATGTTACGGTGGTATTATTAATTAGATGTCAGTGTTGAGCAGGACCAATAATCAGCATTTCCGTTTTCTTAGCGTTGAGTTGCAAAAAGTTAGCGGACATCCATTGTTTAATTTCATTAAGACACGCCTCCAGCTGACTACAATCCGGCGTGTTGGTCAGCTTTAGGGGCATGTAGAGTTGAGTGTCATCAGCATAACAGTGAAAGCTAACACCGTATTTGCGTATGATGTCACCTAGCGGCAGCATGCAAATACTAAAGAGTGCAGGGCCAAGAACCGAACCCTGGGGAACTCCGCACGTTACCTTAACATAGTCCGAGGTCACATTGTTATGGGAGACACACTGCATCCTGTCAGTAAGATAAGAGTTAAACCAAGACAAGGCTAAGTCTGACATCCCAATACGCTCTAATAAAATATTATGATCAACAGTATCGAAAGCGGCGCTAAGATCAAGAAGCAGCAACATAGATGAAGCATCAGAATCCATCGTTAGCAATAGATTATTAGTCATTTTTGCGAGGGCTGTCTCCGTAGAGTGATTTGCCCTGAAACCGGATTGAAAAGGTTCACAGAGATTGTTAGACGCTAAGTGTTCATTTAGCTGCTGTGCGACAATTTTTTCGAGGATTTTCGAGATAAACGGAAGGTGGGACACCGGCCGGTAGTTTACCATGAGGTCAGGATCGAGGTTAGGTCTTTTGAGTAGAGGAAGAATAACCGCTTTTTTGAATGCTAGGGGAACAGTGCCAGAGGAAAGTGATAAGTTTATAATATTTAACACTGATGGACCTAATAATACAAAAAGCTCCTTGATTAGTTTCCCAGGAATTGGGTCAAGTAAACATGTTGTTTGTTTTGTCCCATTTACACATTTTAACAATTCCTCCAATGTTATTTCATCAAAGAGAGAGAAACTATTTTGGAGGGCAGTGTCCGTCGTATATACAGTCGTATCTGTGTTAATAGAACCCACTTGTAGCTGAGATGCATTGTCTTTAATCTCTTTTCTAATGACTTCAATTTTCTTATTAAAGAAATTCATAAAGTCATCTGCTGAGTGGGTGGAGCTACTGGGAGGAGTCCCTTGTTGGGTTAGCGATGCTACTGTACTAAACAAAAATTTAGGATCATTTTTGTTGAGGTGGATGAGATTTGAGTAATATTTAGCTTTAGCTGAGGTAAGCATGCGTTTATAAGTTATTAAACTATCACACCATGCTTGATGGAAAACCTCAAGTTTAGTCGCACGCCATTTGCGTTCCAGCTTTCTACATGATAATTTCTGGGCTTTAGTTTCTTCTGTAAACCATGGGGTACGCCCTTTTTAGCTTTAGCGGTGCTACACTATCAATGGTGTCGCGCAGGGCGTCGTTAAAGTTGTTAGTGAGGTTTTCAATAGAGCCCACATAATTTGGGAATGGTGCCATTACCGAAGGCAGTAGGTCAGTAAGAGTCGTCGTTGTGGCAGCATTAATGTTGCGGCTGCTATAGTAGTTATTATTATTATTATTAGTTTGTTGACAATGAGTCAGAACTTCAAATTTTATAAGGTAATGATCGGACATTACTTTAGTGTACGGGAGTATCGTAACTTTAGAGGTGGTGACACCCCTGACAAGCACTAGATCTATCGTATTACCGTTGCGATGCGTGCGTTCATTTATTATTTGTGTAAGACCACAGCTATCAATTATAGTCTGGAGCGCCACGCATGGAGGGTCCGATGGGGTATTCATATGAATATTAAAGTCCCCCATTATGATTATATTGTCGGCGTGCGTCACTAGATCAGCAACAAACTCTGAGAATTCACTGATGAAGTCCGAATAGGGCCCAGGGGGGCGGTAGATAACAGCCAGGTGGAGAGGCAGCGGTGTGACAAACCTCAAAGTGAGCACCTCAAACGAGTTATATTTATTATTTAGGTTAGGTGTAAAATTATAGTTTTCATTGTATATTAGTGCGACACCCCCTCCCCTTTTAAGAGGACGGGCAACATGTGCATTGGTATAGTTAGGAGGAGATGCCTCATTTAGCGCAAAAAAATCGTCTGGTTTGAGCCAAGTCTCGGCAAGATCAACGACGTCAAGTTTGTTGTCTCTAATGACCTCATTAACTAATAAAGTTTTGGAAGATAATGATCTTATGTTTAAAAAGCCCATATTATAGGTAGTGGGCTGTTTTGAGGATTGTTTGTTGAAATTATCCGAAGTAGCAATATTAATAATGTTGCGTCTATTATGCGTAGTGCACTTTAAATAGTTTCGACCATATCTAGGAATTAATACGACGGGAATTTGCCGATTGTTTGCTAGATATTGCGATAAACTGAACGCATCATAGTTAGCCACCTCAGTAGATTGCATGTCTGCCTCTGACACGGTCACAAAAGAAAAAACATTATGTGAGTTGTGTTTTATTCTAAAGAATTGCTATGTGTGCAGGGATTATCCAGCCTGGCGCCGGCTAGTTCTAGTTTAAATGGCTTCTTACCCGGACACTTCACGCTTCTTTGGTTAGCTTTTCCCTTTGTTGTTAGCCCCGCTCGGCATCCCCGCTTCTGCTTCCGCTCACACCGCCTCCATTGGCGGTCCCCGCTAGCACTTGACTCCGCTGCTACAAAGGCCGCTCGATGTAGCCCGCAAAGTATTCCCATGCTAGCGAGGAGGTCCACCGTACATGCATCTTTCAGTCTATAACGACCCGATCCATCCACATCCAGAATTGTCTGTCGGTCGTATATGATCACAGAGTGTTCACGCTTTGAGCCAGCCATGAAATTGACAGAAATGACAGGTGTTTTTTGACAAATCGCTCTACACTCCCAAGAGCGTCTTCTAGCTGCTGCATATCAATGCGCCGCCATCTTGAAGAAGTAGTCCTGTTGCTACTATTTCCCGGCGAGCAAAGTATCTAATGAAGTCACTCACATTAAAAATTTAGGCTCTTGGCATGAAGGCCGGACTTTGATTGATTGATTGATTGATTGAGACTTTTATTAGTAAGTTGCACAGTGAAGCACATATTCCGTACAATTGACCACTAAATGCTAACACCCGAATAAGTTTTTAGACTTGTTTAAGTCAGGGTCCACTTAAATTGATTCATGATACAGATATACACTACCAGATATATACTATTATCATAATACAGTCATCACACAAGATAATCACATTGAATTATTTACATTATTTACAATCCGGGGTGTGGAGGGGGAGGGGGGTGTTAGGTTTGGTTGTTATCATCAGTCATCCACAATTGAGAACAGAGAAATGGATATTGGTACAGTGTAGGTCTGACTTGGTAGGATATGTACAGCAAGTAGTGGACATAGAGAGAGAGAGAGAGAGAGAGAGAGAGAGAGAGAGAGAGAGAGAGAGAGAGAGGCAGAGAGAGAGAGAGAGAAAGAAAAGAGAGAGAGAGAGAGAGAGAGAGAGAGAGAGAGAGAGAGAGAGAGAGAGAGAGAGAGAGAGAGAGAGAGAGAGAGAGAGAGAGAGAGAGAGAGAGTGAGAAAGAAGGCATAAGAAAAAGTATCTGCATTTGATTGTTTACATTTGATTATTAACAATCCGAGGAGGGTGTTAGTTTAGGGTTGTAGCTGCCTGGAGGTGTACTTTTATTGCGGTTTTGAAGGAGGATAGAGATGCCCTTTCTTATACCTGTTGGGAGCGCATTCCACATTGATGTGACATAGAAAGAGAATGAGTTAAGACCTTTGTTAGATCGGAATCTGGGTTTAACGTGGTTAGTGGAGCTCCCCCAGGTGTTGTGGTTATGGCGGTCATTTACGTTAAGGAAGTAGTTTGACATGTACTTCGGTATCAGGGAGGTGTAGCGGATTTTATAGACTAGGCTCAGTGCAAGTTGTTTTACTCTGTCCTCCACCCTGAGCCAGCCCACTTCGGAGAAGTGGGTAGGAGTGAGGTGGGATCTGTGGTGGAGGTCTAGAAGTAATCTGACTGGCTTGTTCTGGGATGTTTGGAGTTTAGATTTGAGGGTTTTGGAGGTGCTAGGGTACCAGGAGGTGCATGCGTAATCCAAAAAGGGTTGACGAGAGTTCCCGCCAGAATCCTCATGGTGCTTTTGTTGACCAGAGAGGAGATTCTATAGAGAAATCTCGTTCGTTGGTTGACCTTTTTGATTACCTTGGTTGCCATTTTATTGCAGGAAAGATATGCCTCTAGAATGGAACCTAGGTAGGTGACCTCATCCTTCCTGGTGATAACAATGACACCCACTTTTATAGTGAAGTCAATGACTTTCTTAAGGTTGATGTGGGACCCAAACAGGATGGATTCCGTTTTACCCAAGTGTATGGATAGCTTGTTGTCAGCGAGCCAGGTGCAAATTCTACAGAGTTCAGCACTGAGGACTTTCTCCACCTGTGACTTGTCCCTGTCTGATACCAGCAAGGCCGAGTCATCCGCAAACAAGAACAATTCACAGTCGCATGCCGATGACAAGTCGTTTAAGTATATTAGGAACAGTAAAAGCCCCAATATACTGCCTTGAAGGACTCCACAGCTCACTGAGAAGGGGGGTGGAGGGGGGGACACGGTGCCGTTCACCTACCACCTGTTCTCTCCCCTCAAGTAAGATTGCATCCAGCTCGATGAGGTTTTGTTAAATCAGATTGCTCTGAGCTTATCCAACAGTATAGCGTGGTGAACGGTGTCAAATGCCTTCTGAAGGTCCAGCATGACCATGACACATTTGCCCGCGTCCACCTCATGTTTGATGTGGTCGGTCAGATAGAGAAGGAGCAGCGGCTTTACTTTGAGCTCCCCCCCGGATGGCAGAGCTTCTCACCCTATCTCTAAGGGAGAGCCCCACCACCCGGCAGAGGAAACTCATTTCGGCCGCTTGTACCCGTGATCTTGTCCTTTCGGTCATAACCCAAAGCTCATGACCATAGGTGAGGATGGGAACGTAGATCGACCGGTAAATTGAGAGCTTTGCCTTCCGGCTCAGCTCCTTCTTCACCACAACGGATCGATACAGCGTCCGCATTACTGAAGACGCCGCACCGATCCACCAGTCGATCTCACGATCCACTCTTCCCTCACTCGTGAACAAGACTCCGAGGTACTTGAACTCATCCACTTGGGGCAGGGTCTCCTCCGCAACCCGGAGATGGCACTCCACCCTTTTCCGGGCGAGAACCATGGACTCGGACTTGGAGGTGCTGATTCTCATCCCAGTCGCTTCACACTCAGCTGCGAACCGATCCAGTGAGAGCTGAAGATCCTGGCCAGATGAAGCCATCAGGACCACATCATCTGCAAAAAGCAGAGACCTAATCCTGCAGCCACCAAACCAGATCCCCTCAACGCCTTGACTTCGCCTAGAAATTCTGTCCATAAAAGTTATGAACAGAATCGGTGACAAAGGGCAGCCTTGGCGGAGTCCAACCCTCACTGGAAACGTGTCCGACTTACTGCCGGCAATGCGGACCAAACTCTGGCACTGATCATACAGGGAACGGACCGCCACAATCAGACAGTCCGATACCCCATACTCTCTGAGCACTCCCCACAGGACTTCCCGAGGGACACGGTCGAATGCCTTCTCCAAGTCCACAAAACACATGTAGACTGGTTGGGCAAACTCCCATGGACCCTCAAGGACCCTGCCGAGAGTATAGAGCTGGTCCACAGTTCCACGACCAGGACGAAAACCACACTGTTCCTCCTGAATCCGAGGTTCGACTATCCGGCGTAGCTTCCTCTCCAGCACACCTGAATAGACCTTACCGGGAAGGCTGAGGAGTGTGATCCCACGATAGTTAGAACACACCCTCCGGTTCCCCTTCTTAAAGAGAGGAACCACCACCCCGGTCTGCCAATCCAGAGGTACCGCCCCCGATGTCCATGCGATGCTGCAGAGTCTTGTCAACCAAGACAGCCCCACAGCATCCAGAGCCTTAAGGAACTCCGGGCGGATCTCATCCATGCCTTGCTTTTTAACTACCTCAGCAACCTCAGCCCCAGAAATAGGAGAGCCCACCACAGATTCCCCAGGCACTGCTTCCTCATAGGAAGACGTGTTGGTGGGATTGAGGAGGTCTTCGAAGTATTCCCTCCACCGATCCACAACATCCGCAGTCGAGGTCAACAGAACACCATCCTCACCATACACGGTGTTGATAGTGCACTGCTTCCCCTTCCTGAGGCGGCGGATGGTGGTCCAGAATCGCTTCGAAGTCGTTTTCCATGGCTTCCCCAAACTCCTCCCATGTCCGAGTTTTTGCCTCCCCGACCGCCGAAGCTGCACACCGCTTGGCCTGTCGGTACCTGTCCGCTGCCTCAGGAGTCCTATGAGCCAAAAGAACCCGATAGGACTCCTTCTTCAGCTTGACGGCAGCTTGGTGTCCACCAACGGGTTCTAGGATTACCGCCACGACAGTATCTATATGTATCTATATGAGTTTTACTAGAATCAGTTGTTTTTATAAGGTTTTACACATAATGACAGTATAACTGCCACACTCAATATGACAGTTATTGAAACATAACTCCAAAACCAAACATGCATTATGTCTAAAACTGCCTGTAATATTGTATCTATATGAGTTTTACTAGAATCAGTTGTTTTTGTAAGGTTTGCAAAGACACAAGTTAGTTTTTTTTAATTCTATATACAGTATAACTGTCATACTAAATATGAAAGTTATATAAACATAACTCCAAAACCAAACATGCAATCTGTCAAAAAATGCCTGTAATATTGTATCTCTGTGAGTTTTACTAGAATCAGTTGTTTTTGTAAGGTTTGCAAATAGTACAATTAGGTTTTACACAAAATGAGTGTATAACTGCCAAACTCAATATGACAGTTATTTAAACATAACTCCAAAACCAAACATGCATTATGTCTAAAACTGCCTATAATATTGTATATTAATGAGTTTTACTTGAATCAGTTTTTTTTGTAAGGTTTGCAAATACAGATATTGGTTTTTACTCACTATGACAGTAAACTGTCACACTCAATATGACAGTTATTTAAACATAACTCCTGAAACATGCATGAAAAATGGCTAATAATGCCTAAAATAATGCATCCTTGGGAGTTTTACTCAAAACAAATGCTTTTTTAAATCTTGCAAACAGAAGAATTAGTTTTTTGCTCAATATAACAGTAATGTTCTTAGAATTCTGAGATAATGCGAAAAAGCAATAAAAATGTATTCAAACATAACTTCTAAACAACACATGCAAAATGGCTAATAATGTCTGGAGAAATGTATCTTTGTGAGTTTTACTAGAAAAATGAGCTTTTGTAAGGTTTGCAAAGACACAAGTTAGTTTTTTTAATTCAAAATAACAGTATAACTGTCTTACTAAATATGAAAGTTATATAAACATAACTCCAAAACCAAACATGCAATCTGTCTAAAACTGCCTGTATTATTGTATCTCTGTGAGTTTTACTAGAATCAGTTGTTTTTATAAGGTTTGCACATACGAAAATTAGGTTTTACACATAATGACAGTATAACTGCCACACTCAATATGACAGTTATTGAAACATAACTCCAAAACCAAACATGCATTATGTCTAAAACTGCCTGTAATATTGTATCTATATGAGTTTTACTAGAATCAGTTGTTTTTGTAAGGTTTGCAAAGACACAAGTTATTTTTTTAAAATTCTACATACAGTATAACTGTCATACTAAATATGAAAGTTATATAAACATAACTCCAAAACCAAACATGCAATCTGTCTAAAAATGCCTGTAATATTGTATCTCTGTGAGTTTTACTAGAATCAGTTGTTTTTGTAAGGTTTGCAAATAGTAAAATTAGGTTTTACACAAAATAAGTGTATAACTGCCAAACTCAATATGACAGTTATTTAAACATAACTCCAAAACCAAACATGCATTATGTCTAAAACTGCCTATATATATTGTATATTAATGAGTTTTACTAGAATCAGTTTTTTTTTGTAAGGTTTGCAAATACAGAAATTGGGTTTTACTCACTATGACAGTAAACTGTCACACTCAATATGACAGTTATTTAAACATAACTCCTGAACCATGCATGAAAAATGGCTAATAACGCCTAAAATAATGCATCCTTGGGAGTTTTACTCGAAACAAATGCTTTTTTAAATCTTGCAAACAGAAAAAGTAGTTTTTCCTCAATATAACAGTAACGTTCTTAGAATTCTGAGATAATGCGAAAAAAGCAATACAAATGTATTCAAACATAACTTCTAAACAACACATGCAAAATGGCTAATAATGTATCTTTGTGAGTTTTACTAGAAGTAATGTTCTTAGAATCCTGAGATAACGCGAAAAAAGCAATAAAAATGTATTCAAACATAACTCCAAAAAAAAACTTGCAATATGTCTTATAATCCCTGGAATACTGTATCTCAGTTTTACTAGAAAAATGATCTTTTGTAAGGTTTGCAAAGACAAAAATGTGTTTTTTTTTTAACTCAATATACAGTGTAACTGTCATACTAAATATAAAAGTTATATAAACATAACTCCAAAACCAAACATTTAATACGTCTAAATATGCCTGGAATAATATATATTTGTGAGTTTTACTATACAAATGATCTATTGTAAGGTTTGCAAAGACACAATAGTTTTTTTTTACTCAATCTGACATATTTAGTTTATATAACTAAACATGAAAGTTATAAACCAAACATGCAACATGTTGAAAAATGTCTATAATAATGTATCTATGTGAGTTTTACTAAAATCAGGTGTTTTTGTAAGGTTTGCAAATACAACAATTGGGTTTTTCCACAATATAACTGTCAAACTAAACGAGACAGTTATTTAAACACAACTATTAAAACCTGGCAGCACGGTGTCAGAGGGGTTTGTGCATCTGCCTCACAATACGAAGGTCCTGAGTTCGATCCTGCGCTCTGGATCTTTCTGTGTGGAGTTTGCATGTTCTCCCCGTGACTGCGTGGGTTCCCTCCGGGTACTCCGGATTCCTCCCACCTCCAAAGACATGCACCTGGGGATAGGTTGGTTGACAACACTAAATTGACCCTAGAGTGTGAATGTGAGTGTGAATTTTGTCTGTCTATCTGTGCTGGCCCTGTGTTGAGGTGGTGACTTGTCCAGGGTGTACCCCGCCTTCCGCCCGAATGCAGCTGAGATAGGCTCCAGCACCCCCCGCGACCCCTAAAGGGACAAGCGGTAGAAATGGATGGATGGATGGATGGATATTAAATCCAAACCTGCAAAATAGCTAATAATGCCTGAAAGTGTGAGTTTTACTTGAAACATATGCTTATTTTAAGGCTTGCTTCTCAATTTGACCGTAATGTTCTTAGAATGCTGAGATAATGCGAAGAAAAGCAATAGCAATGTATTCAAACATAACTCTAAAACCAAACATGCAATATGTCTAAAAATGCCTAGTTTTAATAGAAACATTATCTATTGTAAGGTTTGCAAAGACACACATTACTTTTTTTACTCAATATGATGGGTATGTGGGCTTGTATTAAGCCTCAGGGAGTTGAACGCCCCTGCCTTACATAGTTCCGGGTCACCCTTGGGCAAGGTGTAGCACCCGAATGCCCCCCCCATCAGGGTTACGATACCCCCCATGAACTACACTAAAAGAGGATGCGTTACCCGGCCCGGAGGAAGCCCGGGGCCCTCCTCCGGAGCTAGGCCCGGAGGTAGGGCTCGTCAGCGAGCGCCTGGTGGCCGGGCTTGCCACGGAGCCCGGCCGGGCACAGCCCGAAGAAGCTACGTGGACACGCCATCTTCTCTGCCACGTGGGCCCACCACCCGCGGTCGGAACCAGTGGGGTCGGGTGCGCTGCCAAATGGATGGCGGTGAAAGTGGAGGCTCCGGACGGACCAATTCGGGGCAGCAGAGGCTGACTTTCGGGACGTGGAACGTCTCTACGCTGGTGGGGAAGGAGCCTGAGCTGGTGCGAGAGGTGGAGCGCTACCGGTTGGATCTGGTGGGGCTTACCTCTACGCATAGCAAGGGCTCTGAAACCACACTCCTGGACAAGGGATGGACCTTGTTCACTTCTGGAGTTGCTCAGGGTGTGAGGGCACAGGCGGGTGTGGGGATACTCACGAGTCCCCGGCTGAGTGCCTGTACGTTGGAGTTCACCCCAGTGGACAAGAGGGTCGCCTCCCTTCGCCTTAGGGTTGGAGGGGGGAAAACTCTGACCGTTGTTTGTGCATACGCACCAAACAGGAGTTCAGAGTATTCAGCCTTCTTGGATACCTTGCATGGGGTCCTGTATGGGGCGCCGGCAGGGGATTCCATAGTCTTGCTGGGGGACTTCAACGCGCACGTGGGCAATGACAGTGATACTTGGACTGGCGTGATTGGGAGGAACGGTCTCCCTGATCTGAACCTGAGTGGTGGATTGTTATTGGACTTCTGTGCTAGTCACGGACTTGCGATAACAAACACCATGTTCAAGCATAAGGATGCTCATAGGTGTACCTGGTACCAGAGCACCCTAGGCCAAAGATCAATGATCGATTTTGTAATCGTATCAGCTGATCTGAGGCCGTATGTTTTGGACACTCGGGTGAAGAGAGGGGCTGAACTGTCAACTGATCACCATCTGGTGGTGAGTTGGGTTAGATGGCGGGGGAAACCTCTGGACAGACCTGGCAAACCCAAGCGTGTAGTGCGGGTGAACTGGGAACGTTTGGAGGAGTCCTCTGTCCGGAAGGACTTCAACTCACACCTCCGGCGGGACTTCTCTGCCATCCCTGTGGAGGTTGGGGACATTGAACAGGAATGGGCAATGTTCAAAGCCTCTATTGCTAAAGCTGCAGATGCGAGCTGTGGCCAGAAGGTCTTAGGTGCCTCAAGGGGCGGTAACCCTCGAACACCCTGGTGGACAGTGGTGGTCAGGGAAGCCGTCCGACTGAAGAAGGAGTCCTACCGGGGTATGTTATCCCAGGGGACTCCGGAGGCAGTTGCAAGGTACCGGCGGGCCCGAAGGGCAGCGGCCGTGGCTGTGGACGAGGCTAAGCAGAGGGTGTGGGAGCAGTTCGGGGAATCCATGGAGAAGGACTATCGGGCGGAACCAAAGCTGTTCTGGAAGACCATACGGCACCTCAGGAGGGGGAAGCAGGGAACCATCCAAGCTGTGTACGGCAAGGATGGGACTTTGCTGACTTCAAGTGAGGAAGTCGTGGGGCGTTGGAAAGAGCACTTTGAGGAACTCCTGAACCCAAATACATCAGACACACCCTCCCTGATAGGAGCAGGGCCTGAGGATGATGGGGGATCGACGTTGATCTCTCGGAGTGAAGTCACTGAGGTAGTTAGACAACTCCACAGTGGCAAAGCTCCGGGGGTTGACGAGATCCGTCCAGAAATGCTGAAGGCTCTGGGTGTTGATGGGCTGTCTTGGTTGATACGCCTTTTCAACATTGCGTGGAAGTCTGGGACAGTGCCGAGGGAGTGGCAGACTGGGGTGGTGGTTCCCCTTTTCAAAAAGGGGGACCAGAGGGTGTGTGCTAATTACAGGGGTATCACACTACTCAGCCTCCCTGGGAAAGTTTACGCCAAGGTACTGGAAAGGAGGGTCCGGCCGATAGTCGAACCTCAGATTCAAGAGGAGCAATGTGGATTCCGTCCTGGTCGTGGAACAACTGACCAACTCTTTACGCTTGCGGGAATCCTGGAGAGGGCCTGGGAGTATGCCTATCCAGTCTACATGTGTTTTGTGGATTTGGAGAAGGCGTATGACCGCGTCCCTCGGGAGATCTTGTGGGAGGTGCTGAGGGAGTACGGAGTGAGGGGAACCCTGTTGAGGGCCATCCAATCTCTGTACAACCAAAGCGAGAGTTGTGTCCGGGTGCTTGGATGTAAGTCGGATCCGTTTCCAGTGGGGGTTGGTCTCCGCCAGGGCTGCGCTCTGTCACCTATCCTGTTTGTGATTTTCATGGACAGGATTTCTAGGCGGAGTCGTGGCCATGGCGGAGAGGGTATACGTCTCGGGGGGCTAAAGGTTGCGTCACTGCTGTTTGCAGATGATGTGGTCCTGATGGCACCTTCGGTTCGTGACCTTCAGCTCTCACTGGATCGGTTCGCAGCCGAGTGTTCAGCGGCTGGAATGAGGATCAGCATCTCCAAATCTGAGGCCATGGTTCTCAGCAGGAAACCGATGGTTTGTACAGTCCGGGTAGGGGACAGGACTCTGTCCCAGGTGGAGGAGTTTAAGTATCTCGGGGTCTTGTTCACGAGTGAGGGAAAGATGGAGAAGGAAATCAGCCGGAGAATCGGAGCAGCTGGGGCAGTATTGCAGTCTCTCTGCCGCACTGTTGTGACGAAACGGGAGCTGAGCCAGAAGGCAAAGCTCTCGGTCTACCGAGCTATCTACATTCCTACTCTCACCTATGGTCATGAAGTGTGGGTAATGACCGAAAGAATAAGATCGCGGATACAAGCGGCCGAAATGAGTTTCCTCAGAAGGGTGGCTGGCATCTCCCTTAGAGATAGGGTGAGAAGTGCAGTCACCCGAGAGAGACTCGGAGTAGAGCCGCTGCTCCTTCGCTTGGAAAGGAGCCAGCTTAGGTGGTTCGGGCATCTCGTGCGGATGCCTCACGAGCGTCTCCCTAGGGAGGTCCTTGTTGCACGTCCCACTGGGAGGAGGCCCCGCGGCAGACCAAGGACCAGATGGGGGGATTACATCTCCTCTCTGGCCTGGGAACGCTTCGGGATTCCCCAGGAAGAAGTCGCAAATGTTGCTCTGGAGAGGGAAGTCTGGGGGTCTTTGCTGGAGCTGCTGTCCCCGCGACCCGATTCCGGATAAGCGGTTGAAGATGGATGGATGGATGGATACTCAATATGACAGTATAAGTGTCATACTAAATATGAACGTTATACAGACATGACTCCAAAACCAAACATGCAATAGGTCTAGAAATGCCTGTACTAATGTAACTGAGTTTTACTAGAATCAATTGTTTTTGTAAGGTTTGCGAATACAAAAGGTTTGGTTTTACTCAATTGAGAGGTCACACTCAATATGACAGTTATTTAATAACTATTAAAACCAAACATGCAAAATAGCTAATAATGCCGAAATAATGTATCTTTGTGTGTTTTGTGCTTGTTTTCAGGCTTGCAAACACAAAAAATAGTGTTTTACTCAATTTGACAGTAATGTACTTAGAATCCTGAGATAATGCGAAAAAAGCAATAAAAATGTATTCAGTCATAACTCCAAAACCAAATATGCAAAATGTCTAATAATTCCTGGAATACTGTATCTTTGAATTTTACTAGAAAAAATGATTTGTGTAAGGTTTGCAAGGACAAAATTGTGATTTTTTCACTCAATATGACAGCATAACTGTCATAGTAAATATGAAAGTTATATAAACATAATTCCAAAACTAAACATGCGATATATCTAAAATGCATGTAACAATGTAACTATGTGAGTTTTACTAGAAACAGGTGTTTTTGTAAGGTTTGCAAATACAAAAATTAGGTTTTACTCAATTGAGAGTATAACTGTCACACTCAATATGACAGTTATTTAATAACTATTAAAACCAAACATGCAAAATAGCTAATAATGCTGAAATAATGTATCTTTGTGTGTTTTATGCTTGTTTTCAGGCTTGCAAACACAAAATTTAGTGTTTTACTTAATTTGACATCCTGAGATAACACGAAAAAAGGAATAACAATGTATTCAAACATAACTCATAAACCAAACATGCAAAATGTCTAATAATGCCTGGACTAATGCATCTTTGTGAGTTTAACTAGAAAATCGATCTTTTGTAAAATTTGCAAAGACAAAATTAGTTGTTTTTTTTACTCAATATGACAGTATAACTGTCATACTAAATATGAAAGTTATACAAACATAACTCCAAAACCAAACATGCAATATGTCTAAAAATGCCTGTAATAATGTATCTAGAGTTTTACTAGAATCGGGTGTTTTTGTAAGGTTTGCAAATACAAAAATTAGGTATTACTCAAAATGACAGTAGAACTGTCAAACTAAATATGACAGTTATTTAAACATAACTCCTAAACCATATATGCAGAATGGCTAGTAATGATTGAAATAATGTATTTGTGTGAGTTTTAGAAGAGATTTTGTAAGGTTTGCAAATACAAAATTTCGTTTTTTGTTCAATATGACGGTAATGTTCTTAGAATTCTGAGATAATGCGAAAAAAGCAATACAATTTCTTCAAACATAACTCCAAAACCAAACATGCAAAATGTTTTATAATCCCTGGAATACTGTATCTCAGTTTTACTAGAAAAATTATCTTTTGTAAGGTTTGCAAAGACACAAGTTAGTTTTTTTTCTCAATATGACAGTATAACTGTCATACTAAATATGAAAGTTATACAAACATAACTCCAAAACCAAACATGCAATATGTCTAAAAATGCCTGTAATAATGTATCTAGAGTTTTACTAGAATCGGGTGTTTTTGTAAGGTTTGCAAATACAAAATTGTGTTTTTATTCAATATGACAGTAATGTAAACTGTAGGGGATCTTGGCGCAGCAGTGGGCCCCAGAGGCGAGGCCTGCAGGCCCACCAGTGTGTGGACACGCCCTGGCGTCCGCCAACCACTGCCCCATCTATGGGTTAAAAAGCCCCAGCCACCCTCTTCACCCCCCTTCACCCCTTTCCACCCCAACAGAAAACCCGGCCTGGACTCCGTTAGGCAGTTCAGTGTGTGAAGCACTGTTCTGGCAACTCCTGCAGCCGAACTGACGCCAAAATGTATTGGTTCTCCGTTCCCAATTGCTGGCGTTGTCCAACTGCTGGGACGTCTCCCCGCGCCACTCCCTGCAACTGACCTCACATCCAGGAACTTGCCTTCTCTGCCTCCTCTGCCAACTCCTTGATGGCCCTCCTCAGGCTGGAACCGGTCATTTCCGCCGCACGCAGGAGTCGGGTCGTAGAACCTCCTACGAAGCCCCTGCATCCGATCTCCTGTCCATCTCACGAGCCACTCGTCCCTCACTCGTGAACAAGACACCTAGGTACTTGAACTCCTCCACTTGGGGAAGGGTCTCCTCCCCAACCCGGAGATGGCACTGCACCCTTTTCCGGGCGCGGACTTGGAGGTGCTGATTCTCATCCCAGTCGCTTCACACTCGGCTGTGAACCGATCCAGTGAGAGCTGAAGATCCTGGCCAAAAGAAGCCATCAGGACCACATCATCTGCAAAAAGCAGAGACCTAATCCTGCAGCCACCAAACCGGATCCCCTCAACGCCTTGACTGCGCCTAGAAATTCTGTCCATAAAAGTTATGAACAGAATCGGTGACAAAGGGCAGCCTTGGCGGAGTCCAACCCTCACTGGAAACGTGTCCGACTTACTGCCGGCAATGCGGACCAAGCTCTGACACTGATCGTACAGGGAGCGGACCGCCACAATCAGACAGTCCGATACCCCATACTCTCTGAGCACTCCCCACAGGACCTCCCGAGGGACACGGTCGAATGCCTTCTCCATGTCCACAAAGCACATGTAGACTGGTTGGGCAAACTCCCATGCACCCTCAAGGACCCTGCCGAGAGTATAGAGCTGGTCCACAGTTCCACGACCAGGACGAAAACCACACGGTTCCTCCTGAATCCGATTTCTGAATCCGATTTTCGACTATCCGGCGTAGCCTCCTCTCCAGTACACCTGAATAGACCTTACCGGGAAGGCTGAGGAGTATGATCCCACGATAGTTGGAACACAACCCCCGGTTCCTCTTCTTAAAGAGAGGAACCACCACCCTGGTCTGCCAATCCAGAGGTACCGCCCCCGATGTCCACGCGATGCTGCAGAGTCTTGTCAACCAAGACAGCCCCACAGCATCCAGAGCCTTAAGGAACTCCGGGCGGGTCTCATCCACCCCCGGGGCCTTGCCACCGAGGAGTTTTTTAACTACCTCAGCACTTCACCCGGAGCTTCCCCTGTCAGCTTCCCCTGCTTTCTCTCAGTGAGCCTGATGAGTCGGGTTTCCTGAAGGGTCCATTCGTCACTTCAGGAGTTCGTTGTTAATGACTGCAGTCTTGCTATATCTATCAGGTTGTCAGTTAGTCCGGGGGACATGGTTCTAGTGCTGGAGTCTTTGTTTTATTTGTTTTGTTTGGTGAAAAATGTACAGCCCACTTGTCAGGAAGAGTCCCTTAGCTTCATGCACCCAATGAAGCAGGCAGGCTGTGGCGGAACAGCACCTAATTGGCTGGGGAATGCCCAGCTTGAGGCGGGCGGTAGCTGTCCAGGAAGATGAAACATCTCTCCCACCGAGGGAGGTAGGTAGCCCTAGCGCCATCCCTACGCCAAACGACAAAGGGCTTATAACCGGTAACTGCTGACCTCCCGTGTTGTGCCTTCACTGCACAGTGAAGATGGAAATTCCTCTCCAGGGCACAAGAAGCCTGAGCAAGGTGTATGGCGATCCTGTGTTGCCCAAGCAACAGGACCCTCTCTCTGCCTTGCTGGCGTTGTCCAAAGGAACGGAGAACCAATACATTTTGGCGTCAGTTTGGCTGCAGGAGTTGCCAGAACAGTGCTTCACACACTGAACTGCCTAACGGAGTCTGTTGGGGTTTGCCTTTTCCATTCCAGGGGATACCCATAAGGCAGTGGAAAGGGGTGAAGGGGGGTGAAGAGGGTGGGCTGGCTTTTTAACCCATAGATGGGGCAGTGGTTGGCGGACGCCAGGGCGTGTCCACACACTGGTGGGCCTGCAGGCCTCGCCTCTGGGGCCCACTGCTGCTCCGAGATCCCCTACAGTTTAGTAAAAGATACAAAAAGATACATTTGTCCAGGCATTATTAGCTATTTTGAATGTGTGGTTTAGGAGTTATGTTGAAATATATATCATATTGAGTGTGACAGTATACTGTCATAGTGAGTAAAACCGATTTTCTGTACTTGCAAACTAATAAAAAACATCTGATTTTAGTAAAATTCACATAGATTCAATATTGCAGGCATTTTTAGACATTTTGCATATTTGGTTTAGGAGTTTTTAAGAACATTACTGTCATATATATTTCGTAAAACTCACAACAGTAATACTGTCATATTGAGTAAACAAAAACTTATGTCTTGCAAACATTACAAAAAATCATTTTTTTAGTGAAACTCACAAACACACATTATTCCAGGCTATTAGACATTTTGAATGTTTGGTTTTAAAGTTATGTTTGAATACATTTGTTTGCTTTTTTCGCATTATCTCAGGAGTTTAAGGACATTACTGTCATATTGAGTAAAAGCACAATTTTGCAAACCTTACAGAAAACACCTGATTCTAGTAAAACTTACATAGATACATTATTTCAGGCATTTTTAGATACATTTCACATTTAATTTTGGAGTTTTGTTTATATAACTTTCATATTTAGTATGACAGTTATACTGTAATATTGAGTTTAAAAAAACAAATGTATGTATTTGTTAACCTTACAAAATATATATTTTTTAGTAAAACTCACAACACATTATTCCAGGCATTATTACACATTTTGTTTTAAAGATATGTTTTAATACATTTTTAATGCTTTTTTCGCATTATCTCAGGTTTCTAAGAACATTACTGTTATATTGAGTAAAAAAAAACGACATTTTGTATTTGCAAACCTTAAAAAATCTAATGTTTCTTTAAAACTCACAAATATACATTATTTATTATTTATTCATTACTAGCCATTTTGATGTATGGTTTAGGACTTATGTTTAAATAACTTTTATATTTAGTATGACAGTTATACTGTCATAATGAGTAAAAAAAAAACAAATTTGTGTCTTTGCAAACCTTCCAAAATATATATTTTTTTAGTAAAACTCACAAAGACACAATATTCCAGGCATTTTAAGACATTTTGCATATGTGGTTTAGGAGTTATGTTTGAATACATTTGTATAAACATTTTGGCATTATCTCAGGATTTTAAGCACATTTCTGTCATATTGAGTAAAAAAACAACTTTTTGTGTTTACAAGATTTAAAAAAGCATATATTTCGAGTAAAACTAACAAGGATGCATTATTTCAGGCATTATTAGCCATTTTTCATGTGTGGTTTAGGAGTTATGTTTAAATAACTGTCAATTGAGTGTGGCAGTTGTCCTGTTAGTAAAACCTAATTTTTAAATTGTGTACACTGATGGACATTGGAGTGTTACTTTTCGAAAACGCCTGATTCTAGTTGAACTCACATAGATAAATAATACAGGCATTTTTAGACATAATGCATGTTTGGTTTTGGAGTTGTGTTTATATAACTTTCTAATATTGTAGGACAGTTGTACTATCTTGCAAACCTTATATGATATATATATACCTTATAAAATATGTTTGCTAGTAAAACTCACAAAGATTTATTTCTTTACGCATTATTAGACATTTTCCATGTTTGGTTTAGGAGTTATGTTGGAATACATTTGTATTGCTTTTTTCGCAATACCTCAGGATTCTAAGAACATTACTGTCATATTAAATAAAAAACTACTTTTTGTGTTTGCAAGTTTTAAAAAAGCATAAGTATTGAGTAAAACTCCCAAGGATGCATTATTTCAGGCATTATTAGCCATTTTTCATGTGTGGTTTGGGAGTTATGTTTAAATAACTGTCATATTTACTGTCATAGTAAATAAAACCTAACTTTTGTATTTGCAAACCTTACACACAACTGATTCTAGTAAAACTCACATGGATTCAATATTACATGCATGTTTAGACATTTCGCATAATTGGTTTAGAATTATGGTGGAATATTTTTATTGCCCCAAGTGGAGGAGTTCAAGTACCTCGGAGTCTTGTTCACGAGTGAGGGAAGAGTGGATCGTGAGATCGACAGGCGGATCGGTGCGGCGTCTTCAGTAATGCGGATGCTGTATCGATCCGTTGTGGTGAAGAAGGAGCTGAGCCGGAAGGCAAAGCTCTCAATTTACCGGTCGATCTACGTTCCCATCCTCACCTATGGTCATGAGCTTTGGGTTATGACCGAATGGATAAGATCACGGGTACAAGCGGCCGAAATGATTTTCCTCCGCCAGGTGGCGGGGCTCTCCCTTAGAGATAGGGTGAGAAGCTCTGCCATCCGGGGGGAGCTCAAAGTAAAGCCGCTGCTCTTCCACATCGAGAGGAGCCAGATGAGGTGGTTCGGGCATCTGGTCAGGATGCCACCCGAACGCCTCCCTAGGGAGGTGTTTAGGGCACGTCCGACCGGTAGGAGGCCACGGGGAAGACCCAGGACACGTTGGGAAGACTATGTCTCCCGGCTGGCCTGGGAACGCCTCGGGATCCCCCGGGAGGAGCTGGACGAAGTGGCTGGGGAGAGGGAAGTCTGGGTTTCCCTGCTTAGGCTGCTGCCCCCGCGACCCGACCTCGGATAAGCGGAAGAAGATGGATGGATGGATGGATGGATGGGTATTTTTATTGATTTTTTCGCATTATCTCTGGATTTTAAAAACATTACTGTCATATTGAGTAAAAAAATACCTTTTGTGTTTGCAAGATTTAAAAAAGCATATGTATCGAGTGAAACTCACATGGATGCATTATTTCAGGCTTTATTAGCCATTTTTCATGTGTGGTTTAGGAGTTATATTTAAATAACTGTCATATTGAGTGTGATAGTTACACTGTCATTATGAGTAAAACCAAATTTTTGTATTTGCTAACCTTACAAAAAATACTTATTTGAGTAAAACTCACATATATATAATAATACAGGCATTTTTAGACAGATTGCATGTTTGGTTTTGGAGTTATGTTTATATAACTTTCATATATCGTATGACAGTGTAGAAGTCGTTCCCTACCCGTTCCCCTGATATTACTGCAAAGAGTCAGTCGTGCCGTTTCACCAAGCCTTTTAATCACCATGTGTTACAAGTTATAATATCCAGTACAATCTTTTCAGACGTGTCTCTCTCTCTCCTCTCCTCCTCCGCTGGCCGCTCACTGTTAAAGACAACAGATGATCAGATTAACACGTACCACCTGCGAAATCTAATCACCTGCCAGCTGCGTCTCGCCGTCCCCCTAGTCGACGGCGCTCCGCCCTCAACACCATCGACTGAGGCGGTGACCTGTTGCTCCTGCAGTGCGCTAATCACAACCTCCTCCCACATACCTCCACCGCCAGACTTAGGCCGGGACATCATCCGGCCGCGCCAACTCCCCCCCACCCCCCCTGGGAGCGGGAGAGGAAGTCTGCCACGGCCATCTGCGCCCCCGGCCTATGGATCACTCTGAAATTGTAGGGTTGTAAAGCGAGATACCACCGGGTGATCCGCGCGTTGGCATCCTTCATGCGGTGGAGCCACTGGAGGGGCTTGTGGTCCGAGCAGAGGCTGAACGGGCGTCCCAGCAGATAGTACCGGAGGGCACCGACCGCCCACCGGATGGCGAGGCACTCTCTTTCCACCGTACTGTATCTGGCCTCCCTTTCCGATAGCTTTCTGCTGATGTACAGGACCGGGTGGTCGGTGCCCCCCCGCTGCTGGGATAAAACGGCTCCCAGTCCTCTGCCCGACGCGTCCGCTTGCAAACAAAATGGGATAGAAAAATCAGGCATGCACAAATCAGGCATCCCCCGGTCCGCAAACCGGGGGAAGAACCTCCGGAGTAGCCCACCAACCCTAAAAACTGCCTCACCTCCTTTTTCGTCTTCGGGGTCGGGCAGGCCGCAACTGCTGCGGTTTTTTCTACCTGAGGCCGCACCTGACCTTCCCCCAAGTGGTACCCCAGATACTGTACCTCCCTCCGGCCAACCGCGCACTTCGCCGGGTTGGCGGTGAGCCCCGCCCGCCTCAGGGACTCGAGCACCTCTGCACATGCTCCGCCCAGCTGTTCCCCTGGATGATGACATCATCCAGATAGGCGGCAGCATATGCAGCGTGGGGCCGCAGCACCCGGTCCATGAGTCTCTGAAATGTGGCGGGCGCACCGAACAAGCCGAACGGAAGGGTCACGAATTGGTATAAACCTTCCGGAGTGGAGAATGCCGTTTTTTCCTTAGACTCTGGAGACAAGGGAATCTGCCAGTAGCCCTTAGTCAAATCCAGTGTCGTAAAAAACCGAGCAGTTCCCAACCGGTCCAGGAGCTCGTCGACCCGGGGCATTGGATAGGCGTCAAAACGTGACACATCATTTACCTTGCGGTAGTCCACACAGAACCGCACAGACCCATCTTTCTTCCCCACCAGAACTATGGGGCTGCACCACGCACTGTGTGACTCTTCTATCACTCCCAATTCCAGCATGGCTTTTAATTCTTCCCGAACTACTTTGCGCTTGTGTTCGGGCAGCCAATAGGGCCGAGACCTCACCGTCACGCCTGGGCTGGTCTCTATGTGATGCTGGGTGAGAGTCGTGCGGCCTGGCAGGGGGGAGAACACGTCAGCAAAATGCTGCTGCAATTTGGCCACGTCTGCTTTCTGTGACAGCATCAGATGATTATCACAGCGGAGAGGAAAGGGCCGGGGGGAGGGGGGAACCTCCGGCCCCAGCTCCTCGCCCTCCGCTATCGCCGTCACCATGGAGACAGGCTCCGCTTCCCTCCAACCTTTTAGTAGGTTGAGGTGGTATATTTGTGTTGCCCCACCCCGGTCAGACCGCCTGACCTCGTAATCCACGTCACCTACTCTTCGTGTGACCACAAAGGGTCCCTGCCACCTGGCGAGTAATTTGGAGCTGGATGTTGGGAGTAATACAAGTACTTTTTCTCCCGGTGAAAATTGTCTGAGTTTCGTCCCCTTGTTATACAGGCGCTGCTGACGTTCTTGGGCTTGGAGCAAATTCTCACGTGACAAATGTCCCAAAGTGTGGAGTTTTGCTCAAGTCCATGACGTACTGAATTTCATTTTTACTGGGGCTTGGACCTTCCTCCCAGCTTTCTTTAACTAGGTCCAGTACCCCGCGCGGCTTCCTGCCGAACAACAGTTCAAATGGAGAAAATCCTGTTGAGGCCTGAGGAACCTCCCGCACTGCAAATAACACGGGATCCAACCATTTATGCCAATTTGGTTTGTCCTCGTGTACGAACTTCCGGATCATGGATTTCAAGGTTCTATTCAACCGCTCTACCAGACCATCCGTCTGCGGGTGGTAAACGCTGGTCCGAATAGATTTGATCCCCAATAATCCGTACAGCTCCTTTAACGTGCGTGACATAAAGGACGTGCCCTGGTCAGTTAGAATCTCTTTCGGGATTCCAACTCGGGAGATAACTTGAAATAGTGCCTGCGCGACACTCTTTGCAGAGATGGAGCGCAGCGGCACTGCTTCAGGATAGCGTGTTGCATAATCCACCAGGACTAGTGCAAAGCGATATCCCTGGGTGCTCGGGTGAAATGGTCCGGCGAGGTCCATGCCAATTCGCTCAAACGGGACCTCTATGAGTGGTAATGGCCGCAAAGGTGCTCTAGGGGTGGCCGCGGGGTTGACTAGTTGACAGTCCGGGCAGGCCGTGCACCAGCGGCGCACGTCTGCCCGAATGCCTGGCCAATAGAACCGGACCATTATCCGATTAAGTGTTTTATCATAACCCATGTGACCGGCCATCGGGTTAAAATGCGCCGCCTGGAACCGGGGAAACCTCCTGCGAAGCCCCCAGCCGGCTCCCCTTCCCCCTCCCCCCGGCAGCGTCGGATAATCTCGCGTCGCCGATGAGAACAGCGCGGACATTCCCTTTTCCTACCGGTCGTGAACGCACCCCTGCGCACTGCTTTATTAACCCGTTAAATCCCGCCCAATTTGTTCCCAAGATTAAGGGGTGCGCCAGGCGCGAATTTACAGCCACCTTAACACTATGTTTTTCCCCTTTAAAAAAAATGTCCACCGGCACGATAGGGTACTCGTGAATATCCCCATGCACACATTTAACCTGCACCCGTGTAGCTTTTCTCAACGCCCTGGGTAGAACCAGGTTTTGGTGAATCATGGACTGCTCGCAGCCCGAATCCACCATCGCCCGGTGTATACTCCCTTGTATCCTTACCGGTACATAGTATGTCTCTCCTGGCCCGGGGGAAGGTGCTGGAGGGTCGCCAACCCGGATCACCTGCCCCACTATCATCGCTGGACACTCCCGCTGCAGGTGTCCTAGCCGCCCACACCTCCAGCATACCTGCATTCGAGGCGCCGTTTGCGGGGGAAACGCAGTGTCCGCAGCAGCCTGGCCCTGAGGAGGAGAAAGCAGACTTGGGTTGTGTCGTGGCCGTGACCACGGCTGGGCTCCTTCTGCTGGCAGCGCCCGCATCCTGCGCGGCGCCGGGACTGGTCGCTCCGCGCCTCCTGCAGCCTTCTCCTCCTTCCCCTTCTCCCGGTGTACGGCCAGGTGGTCCTCCGCCAAGGCTACCGCCGCTGCTACGCCTTGTGGCCGATGGTAGCGGACCCACGCTGACGTCCGCGCCGGGATTGCCTCCAGGAATTGTTCCAGGATGATCTGCTCGATCACCTCCTCTATTCCTCCGGGTTGTAGCCATCTGGTCGCCGCGTCTCTCAGCTGTTGGCCCAGGGCAAAAGGCCGCTCCTCTTGTCCGAGTCTCATGGTCCGGAACCGGCATCTGTGGTCCTCTTTGGACCCTCCTGTCCGGTCCAACACCGCCCTCCTCATGTCCCGGTAGCTCACGCGGGACACTGGTGGCAGGCTGAGCGCCGCTCGCTGCGCCTCTCCCACCAGCAACGGTAGCAGCCGTTCCTCCGGCCATGCGCATGCCTTCGCTGTCGCCTCAAACATGTCCATGAAACTTTGCGCGTCTTCTGTCTCTGCCATCCTGTGCATCCCCACCGTCGTCAATGTCGGCCTTGCTGCTGGGGTTGTCCCCGCTCCGGACCTTTCCGTGAGCGCTCGCAGGTTCTGGCTCTGCTGTGCAATTTGGGCCTGCATCGCCCCATTCTGCCGGTGGTTCGCCGTCGACACCTCCGCCAAGAGCTGTCCCAGCGCCTCTATGGGGCTTGGTGACGACATCGCAGCCTTTCTTCTTTCACGTTGGGCGCCAGATGTAGAGGTCGTTCCCTACCCGTTCCCCTGATATTACTGCAAAGAGTCAGTCGTGCCGTTTCACCAAGCCTTTTAATCACCATGTGTTACAAGTTATAATATCCAGTACAATCTTTTCAGACGTGTCTCTCTCTCTCCTCTCCTCCTCCGCTGGCCGCTCACTGTTAAAGACAACAGATGATCAGATTAACACGTACCACCTGCGAAATCTAATCACCTGCCAGCTGCGTCTCGCCGTCCCCCTAGTCGACGGCGCTCCGCCCTCAACACCATCGACTGAGGCGGTGACCTTCTGCTCCTGCAGTGCGCTAATCACAACCTCCTCCCACAGACAGTTATATTGTCTTTGAGTAATAAAAACTAACATGTGTCTTTGCAAACCTTACAAAATAATATTTTTCTAGTAAAACTCACAAAGATACATTTCTTCACGCATTATTACATTTTGCATGTTTGCTTTAGGACTTACGTTTGAATACATTGCTTTTTTTCCGCATTATCTCAGGATTCTAATAATGAGTAAAAAACTACTTTTTTGTTTAGAAGCCTTAAAAAAGCATATGTTTTGAGTAAAATTCACAAGGATTAATTATTTTAGGCATTATTAGCCATTTTTCATGTGTGGTTTAGGAGTTATGTTTAAATAACTGTCATATTGAGTGTGACAGTTATACTGTCATTATGAGTACAACCAAATTTTTGTATTTGCAAACCTTACCAAAACACCTGATCCTAGTAAAACTCATATAAGTAAAAACCAAGCATGCAATCCGTCTAAAAATGCCTGTAATATCAGGCATTTTTAGACAGATTGGTTTTGGACTTATGTTAATATAACTTTCATATTTAGTACGATCGGTGTCACAGTCTGCACTGTGAAAGGTACGGGTTTGGACCATTACTCTGAGGTCAGCGCCGTGTTATGATCAGGTCCAACTGGTGCCAGTGGACAGATCTTGGGTGTCTCCAGGAGACTTTGTGGCGGGGTTTGCTGAACGTATGAGTTAGTGAAGCAGAGATTGTGAAATGTGCAGAACTCAAGGAGACGCTGCCCTTTCTCGTTCATTCTACCAATGCCATGGTAACCCACAAGATGACCAGGAGTCGTGATCTGAGCCAATCCTTGTCACCAAGCAAGTAGAGCTGATCTTGTTTGGGGATGTTTCTCACAGTTGCCTCAAGCTCATCATAATTTGTCCTTTATTTCGTGGGAGGAGCCAAGTCTTGCTGTGTACACACTCACCAGGTGGAGGTCCCATGGTGGTGTTAGCAGAGGGTTAAGATTTTCTCTGAGCCGCCTGTAGGTAGTACTATTGCTCCTAGTAGAGTGTTCTTGACTGCAAAGCCAGCTCCGTATTCTCTGGTTTCACCCGGAGGCTTCCCCTGCCAGAAGAAGGTGTAATCTCGTTCTCTCAGTGAGCCTGCTGAGCCTCAGGAGTCAGGTTTCCTGAAGGGTAGAGATGTCTATTCGTCGCTTCGGAGTTCGTTGTTAATGACTGCAGTCTTGCTTTATCTAGCAGGTTGTCAGTTAGTCCGGGGGTCATGGTTCTGACGTTCCAGCTCCCAGACGTAGTGCTGGAGTCTTTGTTTTATTTGTTTTGTTTGGTGAATAATTTACAGCCCACTTGTCAGGAAGAGTCCCTTAGCTTCATGCACCCAATGAAGCAGGCAGGCTGTGGCGGGCGGTAGCTGTCCAGGAAGATGAAACATCTCTCCCACCGAGGGCGGTAGCCCTGGCGCCATCCCTACGCCAAACGACAATGGGCTAACCGGTAACTGCTGCCTCCCGTGTTGTGCCTTCACTGCACAGTGAAGCTGGAAATTCCTCTCCAGGGCACAAGAAGCCTGAGCAAGGTGTATGGAGATCCTGTGTTGCTAAAAGCAACAGGGCCCTCTCTCTGCCTTGCTGGCGTTGTCCACAGGAACGGAGAACCAATACAATTTGGCGTCAGTTTGGCTGAGTTGCCAGAACAGTGCTTCACACACTGAACTGCCAAACAGAGTCTGTTGAGGTTTGCTCCCTTAGACTTTTCCATTCCAGAGGATACACACAAGGCAGTGGAAAAGGGTGAAGGGGGTTAAGAGGGTGGGGGTGGGGGGAGCTTTTTAACCCATAGATGGGGCAGTGGTTGGCGGACGCCAGGGCGTGTCCACACACTGGTGGGCCTGCAGGGGGCCCACTGCTGCTCCGAGATCCCCTACAATTTAAAATGTGTCCGCAAAGACGCAGTTTACCGTGTGTGGCCACGAGGAGGCACCACAGGAGTCTTGGTGGTGGCGAGGCTTTGTACGAGCAGGAGGAGGCTTACGCACTCGGCTCCTCTTTCAGCCACCCAGGGGCTAGCTAGCGGCGATGGCTGTAACAGAGAGTAGCAAACAGGCAGCATGCAGCATGCACTAACTACAATCTTTTGTTCCACAAATGTACCGCACTGACTTCATATTTAATATGAAAGTTATACTGTCAAATTGAGTAAACAAACTAACTTGTGTCTTTGCAAACCTTACAAACGATATTTTTTTCAAGTAAAACTCACAAAGATACATTTATCCAGGCATAGTAAAACTCACATAGATATAATATTACAGGCATGTTTATTTTGTTTTGGAGTTATGTTTGTATAAATTTCATATTTAGTATGACAGTTATACTGTCATTTGAGTTAAAAAAAAAAAAACTTGTGTCTCTGCAAACCTTACAAACGATATTTTTCCTAGTAAAACTCACAAAGATACATTTCTCCAGTCATTATTAGCCATTTTGCATGTTTGCTTTAGGAGTTATGTTTGAATACATTTTTATTGCTTTTTTTCCGCATTATCTCAGGATTCTAAGAACATTACTGTTAAATTCAGTAAAAAACTACTTTTTTTGCAAGCCTTAAAAAGCATATGTTTTGAGTAAAACTCCAAGGATGCATTATTTCAGTCAATATTAGCCATTTTTCATGTGTGGTTTAGGAATTATGTTTAAATAACTGTCACATTGAGGTGATAGATACACTGTCATTATGAGTAAAACCTAATTGGTGTATTTGAAACCTTACAAAAACAACTGATTTTAGTTATGTTAATATAACTTTCATATTTAGCATGACATTTATACTGTCATATTAAGTAAAAAAAAAACTAACTTTTGTCTTTGCAAACTTTACAAACGATATTTTTTTCAAGTAAAACTCACAAAGATACATTTATCCAGGCATAGTAAAACTCACATAGATATAATATTACAGGCATTTTTAGACAGATTGCATGTTTTGTTTTGGAGTTATGTTTATATAAATTTCATATTTAGTATGACAGTTATACTGTCATTTGAGTTAAAAAAAACAAAAACTAACTTGTGTCTCTGCAAACCTTACAAACAATATTTTTCCTAGTAAAACTCACAAAGATACATTTCTCCAGTCATTATTAGCCATTTTGCATGTGTGGATTAGGAGTTATATTTGAATACATTTTTATTGCGTTTTTCGCATTATCTCAGGATTCTGAGCACATTTCTATCATATTGAGTAAAAACATACTTTTTGTGTTTGGAAGCCTTAAAAAATGCATATGTATCGAGTAAAACTCACAAGGATGCATTGTTTCAGGCATATTAGACATTTTTAATGTGTGGTTCAGGAGTTATGTTACTGTCATATTGAATGCGATAGTTACATAACATAACTCCAAAACCAAACATGCAATCTGTCTAAAAATGTATATATATATATATATATATATATATATATATATATATATATATATATATATATATATATATATATATATATATATATATATATATATATATATATATATATATATTTTTTTTTTTTTTTATTTATTTATTTTTTTTTTAATTTTTTTTTTTAGACAGATTGCATGTTTGGTTTTGGAGTTATGTTTATATAATTTTTATTTATAGTATGACTTTATATTGTCTTATTGAGTAAAAAAAAACTAATTGTGTCTTTGCAAAGACAATGCAAAAGATACAAAAGATAATTTTCTAGTGAAACTTACAAAGATACATTTCAGGCATATTAGTCATTTTGCATGTTTGCTTTAGGAGTTATGTTTGAATACATTTGTATTGCTTTTTTTCTCATTATCTCAGGATTCTAAGAACATTACTGTTACATTGAGTAAAAAACTACTTTTTTTGCAAGCCTAAAAAGCATATGTTTTGAGTAAAACTCCAAGGATGCATTATTTCAGTCATTATTAGCCATTTTTCATGTGTGGTTTAGGAGTTATGTTTAAATAACTGTCATATTGAGGTGATAGATACACTGTCATTATGAGTAAAACCTAATTGGTGTATTTGAAACCTTACAAAGACAACTGATTTTAGTTATGTTAATATAACTTTCATATTTAGTATGACATTTATACACTCATATTGAGTAAAAAAAAACTAACTTGTGTCTTTGCAAACCTTACAAACTATATTTTTTTCTAATAAAATTAACAAAGATACTTTTCTCCAGGCATTATTAGCCATTTTGCATGTGTGGTTTAGGACTTATGTTTGAACAATTTTTTATTGATTCTTTCGCATTATCTCAGGATTCTAAGCACATTTCTGTCATATTGAGTAAAAAACTACTACAAACCTAACAAAAACACCTGATTCTAGTAAAATTCACATAGATTCAATATTGCAGGCATTTTTAGACATTTTGCATGTTTGGTTTAGGAGTTATATTGGAATACATTTTTATTGCTTTTTTTGCATTATATCAGGATTTTAAGAACATTACTGTCATGAGTAAAAAACTACTTTTTGTGTTTGCAAGCCTTAAAAAAAAAGCATATATTTCGATTAAAACTCACAGGATGCATTATTTCAGGCATTATTGGCCATTTTTCATGTGTGGTTTAGGAGTTGTTTAAATAACTGTCAATTAAGTGTGGCTGTCAGTAAAACCTAATTCTCAAATTGTGTACAGCTCCACTAATGGACATTGGAGGGTTACTTTAGCAAAACGCCTGATTCTAGTTAAACTCACATAGATAGAATAATACAGGCATTTTTAGACATAATCCATGTTTGTTTTTCTAGTTGTGTTTATATAACGTTCTAATATAGTAGGACAGTTATACTGTCATATCGAGTAAAAAAAAAAACAACTTGTGTTTTTGCTAACCTTACAAAATATATGTTTGCTAGTAAAACTCATAAAGATACATTTCTTTACGCATTATTGGACATTTTCCATGTTTTTTTTTAGGAGTTATGTTGGAATACATTTTATTGCTTTTTTCGCAATATCTCAGGATTCTAAGAACATTATGTTAAATAAAAAACTACTTTTTGTGTTTGCAAGATTTAAAAAAGCATATGTATCGAGTAAAACTCCCAGATGCATTATTTCAGGCATTATTAGCCATTTTTCATGTGGGTTTAGGAGTTACATAGATACAATATTACAGGCATGTTTAGACATATTGCATGTTTTGTTTTGGAGTTATGTTTATATAATCTCCTTCTGAGCTGCCACCTTATCGAAGACCTTTAAAAGTACAAATCGAGGACCTAGATTTTTCCTCGCCCGGACGCGGGTCACCGGGGCTCCCCTCTGGAGCCAGGCCCAGAGGTGGGGCATGAAGGCGACCGCCTGGTGGCCGGGCCTGTCCCCATGGGGCGAAGAGGCAACGTGGGTCCCCCCCTCCAATGGCTCACCACCCATAGCAGGGGCCAAAGAGGTCGGGTGCAGTGTGAGCTGGGCGGCAGCCGAAGGCAGGGCACTTGGCGGTCCGATCATCGGCTACATAAGCTAGCTCTTGAGACGTGAAACGTCACCTCGCTGGTGCGCCAAAACAGCAGCTCAGAGTACTCACTCTTTTTGGATTCCCTTAAAGGGAGTACTGGAGAGTGCTCCCTCGGGTGATTCCCTTGTTCTGCTGGGGGACTTCAACGCTCATGTTGGCAACGACAGTGAAACCTGGAGAGGCGTGCTTGGGAAAAATGGCCACCCGGATCTGAACCCAAGTGGTGCTTTGTTATTGGACTTTTGTGTTCGTCACGGATTGTCCATAACAAACACCATAAGGGTGTCCATATGTGCACTTGGCACCAGGACACCCTCGGCCGCATCCATGAATGACTTTGTAGTTGTGTCATCGGATTTGCGGCCTCATGTTTTGGACACTCGGGTGAAGAGAGGGGCAGAGCTTTCTACCGATCACCACCGGTGGTGAGCTGGCTCCGATGGTGGAGGATGCCGGACAGACCTGGCAGTCCCAAATGCATTGTGGGAACGCCTAGCAGAATCTCCTGTCAAAGAGAGTTTCAATTCCCACCTCCGAGGGAGGTGCTGGATATTGAGTCTGAGTGGACCATGTTCCGTACCTCTCTTGTCGAGGCGGCTGATTGGAGCTGGTGTTTGGTGCCTGTCGTGGCGTTAATAATAGAACCCGCTGGTGGACACCAGCAGTGAGGGATGCCGTCAAGCTGAAGAAAGAGCCTATCGGGCCCTTTTGGCTCATGGGACTCCAGAGGCAGCGGAAGGTACCGATAGGCCAAGCGAAGTGCGGCTTCAGCGGTCGCGGAGGCAAAAACTCGGACATGGGAGGGGTTGGGGAAGCCATGGAAAACGACTTCCGGACGGCTTCGACACGATTCTGGACCAGCATCCGCTGCCTCAGGGGCGGGGGGAGCAGTGCACTGTCAACACCGTATATGGTGAGGTTGGTGTGCTGCTGACCTCTACTGCGTCTGTTGTGGATCGGTGGAGGGAATACTTCAAAGACCTCCTCAATCCCACAAACATGTCTTCCTATGTGCCTGGGGAATCTGTGGTGGGCTCTCCTAGTTCTAGGGCTGAGGCCGAGGTAGTTAAAAATCTCCTGGATGAGATCCGCCCGGAGTTCCTTAAGGCTCTGGATGATGTGGGACTGTCTTGGTTGACAAGACTTTGCAACATCGCGTGGACATCTGGGGCGGTACCTCTGAATTGGCAGACCGGGGTGGTGGTTCCTCTCTTTAAGAAAGGGAACCGGAGGGTGTGTTCTAACTATCGTGGGATCACACTCCTCAGCCTTCCCGTAAGGTCTATTCATGTTACTGGAGAAGAGGCTACGCCGGATAGTCGAACCTCAGGTGTAGGACAAACAGTGTGGTTTTCGTCCTGGTCATCTATACTCTCGGCAGGGTTCTTGAGTGTGCCCAACCAGTCTACATGTGCTTTGTGGACTTGGAGAAGGAATTCAGTCCTGAGGGGAGTGCTCAGAGAGTAGGGGTATCTGATTGTGGCGTTGAGTGTCAGAGCTTGGTCCGCATTGCCGGTAGTAAGTCGGACCCGTTTCCAGTGAGGGTTGGACTCCGCCAATAAAGGCCTCTGTTCATTACTTTGATGGACATAATTTCTAGGCGCAGTCATGGCGTTGAGGGGATCCGGTTTGGTGGGTGCAGGATTAGGTCTATGCTTTTTGCAGATGATGTGGTACTGATGGCTTCAACTGGCCAGGATCTTCAGCTCTCATTGGATCGGTTCGCAGCAGAGTGTGAAGCAACTGGGATGAGAATCAGCACCTCCAAGTCCGAGTCCATGGTTTTTTCCCGGGAAAGGGTGGATTGGGGAGGAGATCTTTTATTTTTATTGCCCCAAGTGGAGGAGTTCAAGTACCTCGGAGTCTTGTTCACGAGTGAGGGAAGAGTGGATCATGAGATCCACAGGCGGATCGGTGGGGCGTCTTCAGTAATGAGGACGCTGTATCGAGCCGTTGTGGTGAAGAAGGAGCTGAGCCGGAAGGCAAAGCTCTCAATTACCGGTCGATCTACGTTCCCATCCTCATCTATGGTCATGAGGGTACAAGCAGCCGAAATGAGTTTCCTCCCCCGGGTGGCGTGTCTCTCCTTTAGAGATGAGAGGTGAGAGCTCTGTCATCCGG